>NC_073692.1:420247439-420324744 GCF_029784155.1 Uranotaenia lowii
TTCAGACGTAAATTCAAACACATCACAATCACAATATGGAAATCTTTTATTAATTCAACGATTATTCAAATGGGACATCATGCATATTTAAATGTAATATCGCCTTTTAAAAGGATCTAGTTTATAACTTGAAACTGTCAAGTGAACGTTTGCTTAACATCGATTAGTGTTGAACTTTTGAACCTACAAGTTAAAACGTCGTGATTTATAAGATTTGTTTTATTGTCTCTCACTATTGACTGTCATCTGTAATGCGCAGGTTCGTTTTTATTTAAACTTAACACAATTATCACCTCGGATCTAGCGATAAAAGGAGAAATGTAATAAACTTTTATTATCAATCATAAAATTGAACGAAATAATAAAGGCAATGTTTTAAATTGTTGACGTAGCAAACAGCTTCAAATTTTAGTGAAAGTAATAATAAAAAATCTTTAAAAATATGAAAAAGAATCATGTTCGTTTTTCAATTGGTTTTCATAGTCCTGCGACCTTCTTTCTTTTCTTGCCCAACCCAACAACGTAAGTAAACATAAACGAACGATACATGTGCCGCGATGCAAATAAGCGTTTTCATAATTGCTGTGTCAACAAAACAATCCCACATGAACATTTGCCTCGCCTTCGTTCCGATCGTTGTCCAGTTCATTCAGTCTGTCGAAGGATTTTCCTCACTGACGATCATCTACAAATTTTAACCTTTTGTCAAGTATTTTTTTTGTCCGATCATCCCGGACGTCTCCTATTTGCGGACGTTGAATTGTTTTCTCAATCTTTTATCGATTGATTTACTCCTGCAAATACATAAATCAGTATTGCCTTAACAAAGAACACATTGTTGCTGTTAGCTAATGTCATGAAGTTTGTCTAAGAACTCAGTCTCTAATCATGTTGTCAGATCCGCTAATGAACGTGAGTTATTAGTAAAAACATGACAAGGTACTGACAAACTACACTATCAATCTTCATGCTTCGTGTCTCGGCAGAAATGTTGAACGTTTGCACCTGTAGCGTTTTATGCTTCGAAAACTGCATCTACCATTTTCTTATCAGCTGTTATGGATCAAATCGTGACGAAACGAACGAAGGGGAAATCGCGTTAAAAACTTGAACGTGTAGAACACCCCTAGATGGAACTTCTAACCGTGGAATTGATAGGTGGCGTGGGGGCGTGACTTTTTTGTCATCATGGTCGATCGGTGGGTAAATACAGATCGTGTGGCCTCTCCCCCTTTTGGGGCGAGATCATTTTAATATTCGATCGTATATTATAAGTTCTTTAAAAGCGTTCGATTAGTCACCACGGATCAATATCTCACGGTTATGATTAATTCCTGTCAATCTACCTCAGCGACGTCATCAAGGGGAAAAGAAAATCCTGTGTCGTGCAGGATTTTTTTTCCATTATGCGTGATCTTTTAAGACCGGCGAAAAGAAATTAATATTCAACGTACGTCGCCTGATAGCTTATTTTTCCAGAACACGATTAGTTCATCGGTAGATTGCAAATGTATGACTAAGACAATTTTCTGGATCTTTTTATGCAACGATCACTTTTCCTTGTGATAAATGAAAAACCAAATTCGTAATATTCTGATTAAAGAAAGTCCATTCAAAGGGTATCTTGATGGTTTCCGTTGGTTGGTCCAGTTATATTGTAAGTCTTTTCAGCTGAAAACTAAGCTAAAAAAGACAATGATTTAATATAAAATTAAATTTTTAATGAAATCTCCTTGCATCGTTTGAAACATATTTTCCTAAAGTATTTCAAAAAAGCATATTTTGAAATGAAATCAAAAAATTTATGTTTGAAAAACTTTTACATACTAAGATAATGTAGAATGAGCTGAACCTAATTTTTTCAATAGGTTCATGATTTCTTAAAATTTTCATATTTGCTCTTTTGAAACTTTTTTCACATTCGCTCAAAAATCTTGAAGTTAGGTGATTCACATAGTTTTTTTTTGGTTCATTTTGCTTACAGTAAGGTGATTGACAAAATGTATTCTCAAATTCCTAACTCCTTATACAAACATATAAATAAAAAAAAATTAAATTTGTGTAAGTCTTATCAAAATACAATCAAGAGGTTGTAAACCGAAAAATAAAAAAGCACAATTTTGCCGTATGTTTGCATAACGAGCCGCTATGAATCCTACCTTCATGGGTATATCCTTCTTGGATCGTTTTGAAACTAAAAAAATATGACGAATGTATGGAAGTTTCCTCTTTAGTAATAACCTTTGCAGGAGTCTTTTTATCCGGTAGATTTATAAAGCAAGAATATTTAATGAGACAATCAAATTGTTATTAAAAACTGAGCAGATAAGCGTTTCAATGCTCGACACTAACTAAATTTTTGCCAATGAAACGATCAATATTGATAACACTTCTTGGGAGAGTTTATGTTTCATTCCACTGAAGACATCAAACTTAGTTAAACTGCTGACCAACCGGTAGGATTCGATGAATCAGTCTATAAACTTCGAAAGTGGAATGAAGAAGAATCACTCGATTATGCTGGTGATTTTGTGATTTTTTCATTCCATGAAATGCAACTTCTCGTGGGTTTTTCCACACATTGATGATGCAGTGGTTAAAAATTATACAATTTTTGTCAACTTCCTGAAGGGGGTTTTGAAATACGATTGAATTCATTTCTTACATTTCTTAAATTCTTAGAGTCAAAGGGGTGTAAGTGCATAAAAACTGTTTTCAAGAAAATGCGCTTCAAATTTTTTGTTCGACCCGTTTCAATCTTTTTTCGTTGGTAAGTTGTAGTTTTCATTAAATCTACGAACTATGATGATCAAATTAAAAAAAAAACTTGAAAATTTCACCAGTTTAAGATAGGAGAATTGATAAGGTCAGTTGCCCTATTTACTTTGGACCCTTAAGGGGGGGGTAGGGTCTAACGGGTATAAAAAAACACCATTTTCACGATTTTTTCCTGGAACTATCGTTCAAACAAATGTATTCAAATTTTTTGCATTATACAAAGCATTGTTAAAAGAACATGTAGTAATTTTTTCGTACAAAAATATTGAAAAATGAGCCGGGGACGGAGCATTTTCGAAGAATGCCTTTTAGAAAACAGGATTTGCGGTGGACACTGTATCTCAGCACAGAATCATCTGAAGTCAAAAAATCAGAGCAAAATATTTTTGATAGATGTTTTTCTGGACCCCAACGTTTTTATTTAACTTAAAAATATTTTTATGAAATTTTTGTGGCTGTTTGAAGTAAAAACTACGATTTTTCACTTTAAAATCCGCCATTTTTCACCTGTAAAATCTCCCCAAAATAAAAAAAATCAAAAAAGAAAAACGTTGGGGTCTGGTATTTTATATATAGAAAATATGTTCCAAATTTGAAAAGAATCGGATAAGTAGTTTTCAAATGACGATGTCCACGGACTTTAAAAATGTGCTTTCGAGAAAAACGCGTTTGAAGTTTCTGCTCTTGCTTTCTTGCAGTATTAGATAGGAGGAGATAAAGGCCTATAATTTCTACAGTGTTGCTTCAATTGACTTGAAAATTTGACACAACATTCTTGAAATGTTTTACAATAAGAAAATAAAAAAATAAAAAAATCGATTTTTTGAAAATCTTAGACCCTACCCCCCGCCCCCCCCCCCCCTTAAATCGGTGATTTTCAAATAATCATATTATGCTTGTAAATAGACGGGAGGTTTAAATTTTTCAGGAATTTTATTTATAGCTCGTAATCTCATCTGCAAGTTTCAATGAAAATTTTCAACACAAGTTTCGCTGTTGATGAAAGATTTGCAAAGATATGGATGAACAAAAATTCCATCATTGAACCTACTATTCCTATTTTGGAACTGAACTGATACCTTTCATTGGACCTAGAACTTAAGTTCCTGAAAAAGCTATAATCTTCAAAAATATATAAACTAATTCATCAAAAATGTATTCTTCCATCTAATCTATATATATAAAAATTAATTTCTGTCTGTCTGTCTGTCTGTCTGTCTGTCTGTCTGTCTGTCTGTCTGTTCCCTATAGACTCGAAAACTACAGAACCGATTTGCGTGAAACTTGGCAGGTGGGTGTATTGGAGGCAGGGGAAGGTTCCTATTATGGTTTGAGACCCCTCCCTCCCTCAATAAAGGAGGGAGGGGCCTCCCAAACAAAAGACAATTTTTTGCATAACTCGAGCACCCATCAAGCAAATGGTATCAAAATTGGCATGGGGTGGTATTTGAGTACGAAGAATATTCCTATGAATATAAGATACCCCTCCCTCCTCTCAGTGGGGTGATAGGAAGGGGGGAGGGGGGCTACCTTACAATTTTTCATATAACTCGAAAACTAATCAAGATATTGGAACCAAATTTGGCATGGGAAGGTATTGGGATACGAAAAATATTTCAATGATTATTTGAGACCCCTCCCCCTTTTTTGTTGAAAGGGGGAGGGGGCCTCTTTCATATTTTTTTACATAACTCAAAAACTAATAAAGCACATGGAACCAAATTTGGCATGGGAGGGTATTTGGATATGAAAAATATTTCTATGATTATTTGAAACCCATCCCTCTTTCCAGTAGGGAGAAATAAACAAGGGAGGGGCCTCTTTTATAATTTTTTACACAACTCAAAAACTTATTAAGCAAATGGAACCAAATTTGGCATAGGCGGGTATTTGGGAACGTGACATGTTCTAATGATTGTTTGAGATCCCTTCTTTCTTCCAGTGGGGAGAAAGGAAAGAGGGATGGGAGTTTCATACAATTTTTACATCATAACTAAAAAACTACAACAGCAAATGGAACCAAATTTGGCATGGAACCATATTTGGGTACGAGATGTGCTTCTATGAATATTTGGTATCCCTCACTCTTTCAAAGAGGTGGATGAAAAGGGGGAGGAAAGGTCTCCCTTACAATTTTCAGTATAACTGGATCGAGCAAATTTAACCATATTTGGCATATGAGGGTATTTGGATTCGAGAAACCTTTTTTCAGCGGAAAGATATTAAAAGGGAAGGGAGAGCTTCCATGTAATTTTTTTTGCATAACTCGAGAATTTATCGAACAAATGAAACCAAATTTGGCATCAAAAAGTTTTTGAGTACGAAAAATACTTTTTCTATGTGAAACAATTCCTTTCTTGCAGTAAGATGATAGAATTGGGAATATAGGAAGGGAAGAGGAGGCTTACATTCAACTCTTTTTTTTTTTTTTTTAAATACGAGAAATGGACAAAACTTAACATGAAAAATCATTTTGGTATGATTCTATGATTATCTGACACACCATCCTCCTTTCAGTGAGTAGGTACATAGCAGGAGGAGGTAAGCCCAATACAATTGTGTTAGCATATGTTCTCAATTTATGCTAACGAAGCCAACAAATGGAAACAAATATGGCATGGAAAGGTACTTGGTTACGAGATATCTTTCTACGATTGTTATAGATCCTTACGCTTTACAGTGTAGAGAGGGGAAGAAAGGAGGAGGGTCCATATAAATTTTTGTTGTAAAGCTTAAAAACTTATCAACCAATGGAACTATATTTGATATAAGAGGATTTTTGGGAACGAAAAAATTAGGTATGATAATTAAAAATCACGACATGCATTCAGCAGGGGGTGAAGGTAAGGACAGGGGAGGGGCTCTCTTATCAGTTTTCCAGCATAAATCCAGAACATTTCAAGAAAAAACAGCCATATTTTATAAGTTAGATGATTTGCGATTAATTTGAGATCGTCTAGACAGCTTGAAATTATCAGATCTTTAACACAAATTTATAGAGCGAGATTTTGAATATTCGTTTAAGTTATCTTTGTATTGAAATTCGAAACTCTAGCTGCAGCTCTCATTTTATAGCGATTGCTTATAAATTATGTTATAATTTGATTTAAAGTAATGCCAATAAAACAATAAAAATTTGAATAATTTCTGAAAATATCATTTGATTTTGAAAGGTGTAGCAAAGCACACCGGGTCAGCTAGTCTACCTATATAAATAAAAATGAATTTTTGTCTGTCTGTCTGTTCCTTACAGACTCGAAAACTGCTGAACCGATTTACGGGAAACTTGGCATATGAGGGTATTGGAGGCCGGGGAAGGTTCCTATTATGGTTTAAAATCCTTCCCTCTTTCATGTAGGAGGGGAGGGAGGTGCTTCTCAAACAAAAGACAAATGTTTGCATAACTCCAGAATCAATCAAGCAAATGGTATCAAATTCGACTTGTAGTGGTATTTGGGAACAAGGAATGTTTCTACAAATATAAGGTACCCCTCCCTCCTTCCACTATAGTGGGGAGACAGAAAGGAGGGAGGAGGCCTCCCTTACAATTTTTTACATAACTCGAGAACCAAATTTGGCATGGGAGGGCATTGGAACCCAACAAATGTTTCTATGGTTATTTTGACCCCTCCCTTTTTCAGTGGGGATATATACAGGAAAGGGGGACTTCTATACATTTACTATTGCATAACTTGAGAACTATTCGATCAAATGGAACCAAATTTGGCTTGGAGGAGTATTCGGGTACGAGAAAGGGTTCAATGAATATTTGATACCCTTCTCTTCTTTTCGTGGAGAGATAAGAGGGGGGAGGGGGCTCCTTTACATTTTCCAGCATTATTGGAAAACCTTTGAAGCATATGGATCTAAATGTGGCATGGGATGGTATTTGAATACGAGAAATGTCTCTATGAAATTTTCAGAACCCTCTGTTCTTTCTGTGAGGAAATTTTATGGTGGGAGGGTGCACTCATACAATCAAAAACTAATGTTAAACCGTAATTTGAAAAATACGTTCCTCTTTGTTTATAAAAATGTTTAGTTGAGTTTGGATCCTATAAGCAGTGCCTACCGAAAAGTGTTTCGTGAAAATTTCTATAAATAAAAAACTCAAGGCTTCTCGTTTCTCTTCCACCTTCTATTTTAGTGTTCTTTTCGGTGAATTACATTGTATTCAAAAGTTTAAACTCAAAAGTTAGAAACATCAACATAGAGACAACCACCTTGATGAAAACTCATATAAGTTCAGAACAAAGTATACTTGTTTGTGTTTTCATT
This sequence comes from Uranotaenia lowii, assembly GCF_029784155.1. Lineage (NCBI taxonomy): Eukaryota > Metazoa > Arthropoda > Insecta > Diptera > Culicidae > Uranotaenia > Uranotaenia lowii. The sequence continues at coordinate 420,254,496 of NC_073692.1, forward strand.
CGAAAGTTAACACTAAAAGAGTGTGTTTCCAGCAAAAAAGTGAAAATGACCCAAAAATCACATGGGACAGTCTTGCTTGGAAGCTGATAAAAAAAATGTTAGAATTGTTCAATATTGGTTCTGAGTTATGCTCCAGGTTTGTTGATATTGAAACAAAGTTTTGGTGATGTCAGGTCTAAAAATGAAACATCAAAGTTCAAGGTCTCTTATTCCTACAAATTTTCCAGGTGTTTTTTAAATGATTTACATCTATTTTGGCTTGGAGTAAAAAACGTGATTTTTCCTTATTCAATCTTATTTCTCAAAACGCGCCCCACTAATTGAGCTGTCTGATTTACCACTGATTAGGAGGAACATTTTTTAAAAACGTTAAAAATTGAATCAGAAAGACTTTCTTTGGCAAAAACCGGTATGGAAGGATTCAGGAAGAATAAGAGTTCATTGTGTGCTTAAGAGTATCTCTATTTTACGCTAGAAAAAATAATTATTTACAATTTTCGGCATTTCAGAACTAAAATAGGCTCTTGGTCCAGAGCAGGAGCACTCACCCTAGTTTTTGCCCTTATACCCCTTTGGCTCCAAAAGCTCTATATGTCAATCATTCATGGAAAGGGAAAGGTTGATAAATTAAAATTTTTGAGCCACTAAACAAGTTCAAAGGCCTTGTTGTTGTGGTATTTTTTTTTTTGCTACTTGCGAAATTTATTAAGTATATAATTAAAGCATTAAACAAACTCTTAACAACCTTTTTTTGGAACTCGTATCATCAAACTGTCTAAAGAAATTGAACGTTTAGATTTCGGAAATCAAATTTGTATAGATATCGATGCATAAGCATCAAAATATGAGCAAAAAAGTGGGTTCTGTTGGTTAACTGCTCAGCAAAAAAAAATCATGAAATTTTGCATTGAAAGCGATTATTGGACCATCGCTGTAGACATAAGTTTGTGGCTTGATTTGATCTATATAACGAATCAAGGCCGTGCGAACGGGGGGGGGGGGGGGGGGGATGGATGGTTTTAGGGATTTAACCCCCCATGAAGATTTTTCCTTAAAAAATTTTTCACCGTAGTAACGGCAAATTCCTTGATCTCAAATGTATTTGACAATAAGTATTAACAAGCAAGTCAGAAATTTTTCTCGCCTCCGCCGGAATTTAGCCTAGTTAAATCACCCTTGGCTTGAGACATTTCGATCAACGACAGTATTGGACGTTAACGAATTCAAATTTAATTACAATTAATCTTTTGTATAGGAACTCAAAACTTGACTTACAAAAACCCTACCTGCCTACATATTCAGAATGGATTTTTATTAAGAAATGAAACTAAATAAGAAAAGAATTTGAGACGAACCATTTTTTTTTTGTTTAAAATAATGGATTATTTCTTTACACATGTTATGCTGAAGTGAAATATTCTTCAAGAAACTAGTTTCAGACTAAATTTTATCTTGTTTTTTTTTGTTCCTCTAAATGCTCAACACAACACATCATTTACACAAGGCCACAAAATTTACGATTTTCTGAGGTGCAATGAGTTCAAAAGGTAATTTCGACTAATTAGGGACCCTGAATCCTAATATGCAACCTTACTATCAGCTTTTGTTATCGAAATGACTTTTGAAAATAAGTAAAAAGTAATTGAGAAATTTCTGCTCTTTTTTTTACAAAAACTTAAAAAAAAATGTTTAAAATGCTCTATCAACTTTCCTCAAGACCTCAAGTAATTTTGAGCTCTGCGAAAAAAGTAATGGAAGTTTTATGTTTTTTCTTACTTTTTCTCATTTATCAAACTTTAAAGAAGATTAAAACCAAACTGAATTTAAAATATTTTTTATGCTTACATGTAATCTTTCTGCAGGTTTCAACAAATATGATAAATGAAATCAAGTTTTATTTACATTTTCTGCAGTAATGTCAAAAATACTTGTAATAAAATCTTTCCATTTTTTTAAATAGTTAAATTTCACTTTTTTGGATCATGCATCACTTTTAAAATAATATTATTCCTTGATTGGATGAAGTATGATAAACAGAATCAGAATCAGATTTTTTCATATATGTAGGTTTGTTGGTTAAACAGTTATCAATGTTTGATTTTACTTAAAACTGATACATTTTAAATCTCCTTATCACCAAAACTAAAAGTGTTTGAACAAATTTGAGAAAAAATTTGAGTTCAGGACGCTAAAATCTACCAAATCAATCATTAAAAAAACATTAAAGAACTGTTGCCTTGAGTCATCGATTAAATTTTGTAAATGCTTACGGTAAAACGTGTTTATTAAAAAAATCTTCTTAAACATTTCATAACACTAATTTTTTTTCATTTTCATATTTTATTCAAATTATCAAATAAATTTACTGATTCGTTAAGTACAGATTTTTTTTCAATTCTTTTATTAACTTGCCGAATTTTTGAGTCAAACTTTTTAAATTTTAGAAATAACTTTTACAAATTTGTCTTCGTGTTTTAATTTTTTCTATACTAGACACATAAACCCTTAAATATAAATTTTTAATAAAAAAAACATAATTTTAACGTTTTGTTCTTTCCAGGACCCAATATTTCAATTAAGAGTGACAAAATACTTTAAGCTTGTAATTTGAAACTTTCAAACCTGCGATTGAAAATGTACATACTTTTTAATAATTTTTAAAAATAAAATCGTGTTTTATGGATCGATTATGAATTTTAAATAAATCTCAAAAAGTTTTAAAAATGATTTGAAGTAGCAACTCTAAACTTAATTAAAATGCGAAATGTTAACTAGCTTTGTATCTGCTTTGTTCTTTCAATTTTAACAACAAAACTTGGAACTCCTTGTTTTTCTGTTATTCAGTTTTCATTGATTATTCACGAAATTACCCATTTCCCAACATTTCCTTGTCAGTATAATTGAACACGAAGTTATTATTTTGAACTTTATAAATGAACTTTTTAAGTCGTTTAATTTGATAACTGGAGGATTTTTTTTTTAAAACGGTTTTATCTCTGACTTCTATCACTGGCACTTTTGAAATAATATGTTCTTCGAAATTATCGACGTTTTTCGGTGAGTTTTAATAATAATAATAAAACAGATTTACCAGTTGTCCATACGTTTCGAGCTACTCTGGCATTCGCTCCTCCTCAGTGGACACTCAAATTATATTTTACTTTTTAACATTAAACTTTAAATCTTAATTTTTAATTTTAACTTACAAATGACTGGCCATCGTCTGAACTATTTTGATTTTGGACAGTTTGTTTTGTTTTGCATTTACATTTGTTTGTCAGTGTCTGTGTCAATTTTGCGATTATGGGGTCGTAAGCGGTCTTAAAATTTAATAGGCAGAGAGACTCGTTACATTTTAAGACCGCTTACGACCCCATAATCGCAAAATTGACACAGACACTGACAAACAAATGTAAACGCAAAACAAAACAAGCTGTCCAAAATCAAAATATTTCAGACGATGGCCAGTCATTTGTAAGTTAAAATTAAAAATTTAGATTTAAAGTTTAATGTTAAAAAGTAAAATATAATTTGAGTGTCCACTGAGGAGGAGCGAATGCCAGAGTAGCTCGAAACGGATGGACAACTGGTAAATCTGTTTCATTATTATTATTAAAACTCACCGAAAAACGTCGATAATTTCGAAGAACAAACAATTGCGGTGATAAATCCAAAACTCAATTTGAAATAATAACAAATATATGTTTTTTTTCTATCAAATTAAATCAAACCGTCAACCATTGTAAAAATTCTCCAAAATCCAAAGTGGATTTTTTTAAATTATCAACAATTTGAATTTTAAATCGAGATTAAATTTGTTTCTGTTAAAATTCAAAATACTACAGCGGAACTTTTCTACCAACCCTTTAGTTGAAAATGAAAAAAAAAATTAAATTAAGATGAAAAAAATTAACAATTATTATCCATTATTTGAGAATTCAGATTTGTTTGAAACTCTGTGTTTTGGAAACGATTATGTTGAATTTGCTTAGAAATTTTTATGAAACAAATTGAAATAAAGAACATCATTTGAAATAAATAATCAACGACTTACCGAAAATTTTAAACTACTTACCATTGTGATATAATTTGAAATTTTTTTTTTCTTTATCAGTCAATTTTTTTAGTTTGTATGTTTTATTTTTTTTTGTTTCGATTATAGTCGTTTTACCATCTTTATGGCATTCGCGACTTTATCAACGTTGCAGTTGGCGGATTGTTATTGAAAAACTATCCGGTACAACTGTGTTCGATGTTTACTCTTGGGCTCGAACTCGCGGACATCGGCTCAGGAAGCAATAGACTTGCCAACTGAGCTATATCACAAGCCCTTTAGTTTGTATGGTTATCATAAGTGAGAAACAGTGTTAGAAATTCCTTTCCTTTTTTATTGTTTGCTTTTGGTATTGTTATCATTTTTAGCTAAATTTGAATTTCGAAACCCCCCCCCCCCCCTCCGGCCCCCAGAGACGGGCCCTTCCCACGGGCCTGTAACGAGTGATCTCGAATTTCCATACCAACTTAAGCGTCGTCGAGCGTCCCCTCAGAGTTAACCAAATGAGCTGAAATATTACACGATGCCTTCTGGCAGAGCAAGGAACGAACTAAGCGCTTATTGCTTCGATTTAGAAAAGTACACCTCTCCCCTCTTGAAATATGAAAAATGCAAAAAATGCCATTTATATTATTTTTTGTTTTAAATTTTATTCTTTTTTTTACTGAGGTTAACTTCAGTCCTAGATTTTTTTTAATGGAAATGAGTCCATAAGGATAGTTTAGAATGTCAGAGTATTTTACTGTTGCCCCAAATTCTTTCCTATGCATAGTCGGTAATGCGTTGGCCTAGAATGCCAAAGATTGCGGGTTCAAAGTTCCTTTTGTAGTTTTTTTTCTACATTTTCCAAATAACAAGTTGTTCGATGCTATTTATTTGAATTTCCATTTTGAAACATATTTTTTCAAATATACTGTAGTTTAACGGTTTATATTGTATGGGACAAATTACTAGTCCCATAAATGATATTAAACTTAATAGCACAATATGAGCGTAGTAATTCAGAAAATAATCCATATTCTAGGTGATTGCGAACCAGATGACTACCCAGTTCAAAAATGAATGAAGGGTGTCATTCAATTTGAAACCTTATGACAGACAACAGCTATGCGACCTACCTACACATGTTTCCCTCACTTTTTTTGTCATTCAGACTTAGGAATTCGATATGCTAAACCGATCAAGAGAACAATAGAATTGCTGCGGCAAAGATGGTTTTAAATGGTACTAGACGAGAATGCCGCCGTTAAGTTGTAGAATCGTGATAGGTTTAGTTTCGGAAACTAAGTTTGTGGGTCGTTCCGCGAGATCACCGTTTCGGAACGCAATGAACGCTCACCAGAAAAAAAAATGAAAATTGAGGGAGTGCTCAATCCCGCCTTATGTCAATACAATCCCACAACAAAGTTTGTTTTTGCTATCTTCCGATCTACCTGCACGATCAAGAGGCGTGTAGCATCAAGGTGTCAAACTCAACTCAATTAACATCTAATTTAAACGCGCCTCACAATCCTCGGCAATCAACGGCTAATCAAATTTTCCATGCTCTTTTCCATTTGCAGCTCTGTTTGCATCGCTCGTTTATTCTCAGGAATTGGCAATCGAAACCATTCCAGCATCCTTAATCTACGTTAGAAGTCGAACCGATGATGTCAAGCTGCTCTGCCGGAGTAACAAACCTGTCGAAAGTTGTAGGTGAGTCAGATGTCTTTCCGTTAAGGGAACTTTTTCAAACATTGATTACCTCAACCCCAAAATGATCTCATTCCAGTGTTAAGGTGCCAGGATATCCTAAGGTGTATGACGTGACTAAACTGCCCGATGGATTGGGAGAATATGGCATGGGACTTCAGAATGGAGACTGTGGCGTCATCATCGGGCGACTGTTGACCAGTAACGAAGGAAAATTTGAATGCAATCTGACAGTTGGTGGAGAAGTTTTTCGACAAACCATCGATGTGGTCCTTCCCATAGCTCCTGAACCGACTGAACTACAGCTTGGCGAAAAAACCGTTCGAATAGGTGATGGATTTGCGCAGAACCAAACTTTGAAGCTGAAATGTATTTCCGAAGACGGTCTTCCGGTCGCTAGTCTCAGTTGGATGTTGGATGACCAGCCGCTGGACTCGAGTTTGTTGGGACCCCTGAAGACCAGAGAAAAGGTCAACCAAAAAGGAAAGAAACTTACAACGGTAGAGCAAGAGTTGAACTACTTCATTACTCCTGAAGACAATGGTAAAAAAATCGTCTGCAAGGCTGATCATTTGGCTTTCGGAAAAGGATATTTTAGAGCTTCACTCGTGTTGGATATTATGTGTAAGTAATTTTTTTTTATTTTGTGATCGGTAAAAAAGAAGTTTGAATCCACTTGATTGTTTGTAATTTCCCATATTTTATCTAGTTCCTCCTCAACGATTACCGACAATTTACGTTGGCGAATCATCCTATGGAATGGTCAACGTAACTATCAAGGCCAACCCGAAGCCCAAAACTCATTGGAAAGTTAATGGAGTCACGATAGAAGAAGGACACTCTTCCGGACCCTACCAAGCTTATGTGCCGAGAGATATGGTAAGAATATACATAATCCTCAGTTTTCCCCCATCATTGATAAAATTCATTCTACCGCATCAGGATAACGGCAACTATCTGGTTCGACTGAGGATCAACGAGCACACGAAGCAAACGGAAATCTACGAGCTGGAGGCCACCAACGACCTGGGCACCCAGACTTACGTGATCAAGGCAACGGAATATCGGGAGTCGGACAACGAGCTGGAATCGCGGATCGATCAGCAGGACGAGGGTGGAAGTGGAGCCAGATTCTGGCTCATCAGTTTATGGACCTTCTTCACATCTGTGATAGTAACATGTCTGTTGTGAAGCTCCTGTTTTTGAATTGTTATCTGGGGATACGTGGGGAAATCTAGCGGAAAACCAAACTTGGGAGTCAAACTCCTTCCCGTTCCTATCCTGATTTTTGTTGTTTTGTCGAAACAGAATTTACTAATCAAAATTGTTGTCAACATACCGTTTAGCTTGGTCATTTGAAGGTTGGAAAAATGTTCAAAACATTTTTAATTGAAAAAAAAAAATACAAATGAACTTGCTCAACGGTTAACGGTTTTACACATGAACAGTATTAAAGGAAGCTCGAAAAAAACTGTTTTTTCTAACATGGGAATTATCTTCATCATATGCGTGAACTTCATCATTTACAGAAAACGCTTTTGTAAGTAATCGTAATCAAAGAAAAAAAAAATAGTGATAAGTTATTTATTGAACGTGCATTTAAAACAAAAAGTGTATAAGTAACAATAATACCGACTGACTGAGAACACACCGAATGCAGCGACATCGAATGCAAGTTTTAGGGGGCATCATAAAATAAAGATTTCATTTCGACGAGCAGAGCAGCGGAGATGCTACGAGAAGAAAGTGGTACAAATAAACATAACGAAAATCTTGCATTTATTGTGTTTCGATTATGAGAATGGTCCTTATTCTAGTTTGAAGTCACACATAACTTATCCGTCACTACTGTTGTTTTATTTTGATAATTTCTCTAAACTGATAACAATCCAATATAAGTGATCTTACTGAGGTCTAAATCCCATAGAAAGAAATACACCACTCGATCAAATTCACCCCTGGTCTTAGAATGCGCCTACAGGTAGGCTATGAAAATTTGACATGGAGCGTTATCCATCAAATGCACAGTGTAACGCTGTTCCACGTGCTGCGAAGTGATGTCAATCTTCTAGATTTTTTTCTGGATCTTCCAGATTTTTTGAAGTTTTGCCAGATATTTTTTTAGGTTTCCAGACTTCCAGACTTTTAAGTTTCTACATACAATTATTGACAAAACAGTCAAAATTCAAAACTTTTGTTGCCAAATGACAGGAAATGATACGAATTAGTAATTGAAAAGTGAGAAATGCTACGAAGATGGTTGTAAAACAGAAAGTTAACCAAAGGACACTACCACAATGGTTTCAGGCATTGGTAGTGTGTAGAATGTATGATTATTATCAAGTTATGTATGAGGGATGAATGACCCCATAGATGTTAAAATCCCAATGATAAAAAAAAAATAAACAAAATCAAGTTATGAGTATTATTTCCAACACTGCAATATTGCGATCAGACGACCAAAAAAAAATGTCGTCACCTATAAAGTTCGCTATCCAGACTTTTCCAGGCATTTTTTTTTCAAAATCTTCCGGATATTTCTTAAAAAACAGTTGGCGTCTCTGGCTGTGAGAGAAAGCGCAAAAAGGAAAATGGTCAAAATTAAATTTATTTCAATATTGTTCAACAACCACTCAATGAAAATCTCTGACACCAAACGATTGCGAGCATTTGCTGAGCTCGTGTACATTTCTGTCATTTTAAAAGTAGGAAGTTCAGAAAAAAATAACTTCAAGTTCTGACTTCTTGGAAATTTTCACTTGATTATGCCAGTCTATCTATCCATTATTACCTGATAACAAAGATAGAATGGAATGTTCTGATGAAAATTTGTAGATTAATCTATCAACAAAAACTATTGACAGATGAAAACTTTTACGCTCCATATGGTTCGAACATCGGCTAAGGAGGCAAAGGACTTGCCAACTAAGCTATATCATAAGTCTCAATAGTTTGACATGAAATGCTTGAAACATTAAAAAAGCCTCGGTTTAATACACCTGACAGTGGATTAAAGCCTTTCTTATAGTCTGATAATCTTATTACACATATTATTCAAAATCATAACCAAATGATAGGTTTCTCAATTCCTAATCATCAAATGATGATTGAAAATTTAAAAATTCCAAATTGTCTAAAAGATAAAAGTTTTTGAAAATTATCATAATTTTCATATTAAAAACTTCATTTGTTATTTATTGGCTGATTTTTAAACAACTGAATCCTGGAATATCCTGTACGATCCCGTTTTTTATGATTTTTTTTAAGTAAGTATAATCTCAAGAACTCTGTTTGGAGTTACAGCAAATGGTAACTCAAAAATAGGAATAAAGAATACAATTAAAAAAAACAGCCCAACCATGTATTTTAAATAATAGTACGTTTTCTCGGATTGACCTCTAAAGTGGGCAAATCGAGTAAATTGAAAACACAATTGGTTTAAATTAAAATCGCCGAATTAAAATACGATGCGGTAAAGAAGGGTCCAAAAATCGGTTGAATTAGTTATTGATTTTTAAAATTTTGATAATCATGACTCTTTTAAAAATGTTGTCAACTATTTCCAATTTCGTAGTTTTGACATTTTTGTATATTAATTGAGGTTTTAAATGTTTAAATTTTTGCACATTAAGTTATAATTAACAATTTTGTCATTTCTGTATTTTTATTTCATTTTATTAATTGATTTTTGTTAAAAATTGACAGATATGGGAAAATTTAAAGCTAAACAACAATTTAAATAATCTAAAAATGAGATAAAAATTAATAAAAATAACAAAAATGATAAAATTGACCAAATTACTACCATAATATCAATAACAAAACTTACGAAATTTGAAAAAAGACGACATTGACAAAATAAACCAACATCGACAAGAATGAAACAAAAAAATTGACATAAGTCAAAATTGTTTAAATTCACCGAATTGGCAAAATAAGAAAAAAAATTAAAAAGGTAACAAAATTCAAAATAATTAACTAATTCTTACAAAAAAGACAACGCGAAATTAATCAATGTTGTCATTCAATTAATTCTGTTATTTTTGTCATTTTCGTCATTTTTGTCATTTTTGTCATTTTTGTCATTTTTGTCATTTTTGTCATTTTTGTCATTTTTGTCATTTTTGTCATTTTTGTCATTTTTGTCATTTTTGTCATTTTTGTCATTTTTGTCATTTTTGTCATTTTTGTCATTTTTGTCATTTTTGTCATTTTTGTCATTTTTGTCATTTTTGTCATTTTTGTCACTTTTGTCATTTTTGTCATTTTTGTCATTTTTGTCATTTTTGTCATTTTTGTCATTTTTGTCATTTTTGTCATTTTTGTCATTTTTGTCATTTTTGTCATTTTTGTCATTTTTGTCATTTTTGTCATTTTTGTCATTTTTGTCATTTTTGTCATTTTTGTCATTTTTGTCATTTTTGTCATTTTTGTCATTTTTGTCATTTTTGTCATTTTTGTCATTTTTGTCATTTTTGTCATTTTTGTCATTTTTGTCATTTTTGTCATTTTTGTCATTTTTGTCATTTTTGTCATTTTTGTCATTTTTGTCATTTTTGTCATTTTTGTCATTTTTGTCATTTTTGTCATTTTTGTCATTTTTGTCATTTTTGTCATTTTTGTCATTTTTGTCATTTTTGTCATTTTTGTCATTTTTGTCATTTTTGTCATTTTTGTCATTTTTGTCATTTTTGTCATTTTTGTCATTTTTGTCATTTTTGTCATTTTTGTCATTTTTGTCATTTTTGTCATTTTTGTCATTTTTGTCATTTTTGTCATTTTTGTCATTTTTGTCATTTTTGTCATTTTTGTCATTTTTGTCATTTTTGTCATTTTTGTCATTTTTGTCATTTTTGTCATTTTTGTCATTTTTGTCATTTTTGTCATTTTTGTCATTTTTGTCATTTTTGTCATTTTTGTCATTTTTGTCATTTTTGTCATTTTTGTCATTTTTGTCATTTTTGTCATTTTTGTCATTTTTGTCATTTTTGTCATTTTTGTCATTTTTGTCATTTTTGTCATTTTTGTCATTTTTGTCATTTTTGTCATTTTTGTCATTTTTGTCATTTTTGTCATTTTTGTCATTTTTGTCATTTTTGTCATTTTTGTCATTTTTGTCATTTTTGTCATTTTTGTCATTTTTGTCATTTTTGTCATTTTTGTCATTTTTGTCATTTTTGTCATTTTTGTCATTTTTGTCATTTTTGTCATTTTTGTCATTTTTGTCATTTTTGTCATTTTTGTCATTTTTGTCATTTTTGTCATTTTTGTCATTTTTGTCATTTTTGTCATTTTTGTCATTTTTGTCATTTTTGTCATTTTTGTCATTTTTGTCATTTTTGTCATTTTTGTCATTTTTGTCATTTTTGTCATTTTTGTCATTTTTGTCATTTTTGTCATTTTTGTCATTTTTGTCATTTTTGTCATTTTTGTCATTTTTGTCATTTTTGTCATTTTTGTCATTTTTGTCATTTTTGTCATTTTTGTCATTTTTGTCATTTTTGTCATTTTTGTCATTTTTGTCATTTTTGTCATTTTTGTCATTTTTGTCATTTTTGTCATTTTTGTCATTTTTGTCATTTTTGTCATTTTTGTCATTTTTGTCATTTTTGTCATTTTTGTCATTTTTGTCATTTTTGTCATTTTTGTCATTTTTGTCATTTTTGTCATTTTTGTCATTTTTGTCATTTTTGTCATTTTTGTCATTTTTGTCATTTTTGTCATTTTTGTCATTTTTGTCATTTTTGTCATTTTTGTCATTTTTGTCATTTTTGTCATTTTTGTCATTTTTGTCATTTTTGTCATTTTTGTCATTTTTGTCATTTTTGTCATTTTTGTCATTTTTGTCATTTTTGTCATTTTTGTCATTTTTGTCATTTTTGTCATTTTTGTCATTTTTGTCATTTTTGTCATTTTTGTCATTTTTGTCATTTTTGTCATTTTTGTCATTTTTGTCATTTTTGTCATTTTTGTCATTTTTGTCATTTTTGTCATTTTTGTCATTTTTGTCATTTTTGTCATTTTTGTCATTTTTGTCATTTTTGTCATTTTTGTCATTTTTGTCATTTTTGTCATTTTTGTCATTTTTGTCATTTTTGTCATTTTTGTCATTTTTGTCATTTTTGTCATTTTTGTCATTTTTGTCATTTTTGTCATTTTTGTCATTTTTGTCATTTTTGTCATTTTTGTCATTTTTGTCATTTTTGTCATTTTTGTCATTTTTGTCATTTTTGTCATTTTTGTCATTTTTGTCATTTTTGTCATTTTTGTCATTTTTTGTCATTTTTTTGTCATTTTTGTCATTTTTGTCATTTTTGTCATTTTTGTCATTTTTGTCATTTTTGTCATTTTTGTCATTTTTGTCATTTTTGTCATTTTTGTCATTTTTTGTCATTTTTGTCATTTTTGTCATTTTTGTCATTTTTGTCATTTTTGTCATTTTTGTCATTTTTGTCATTTTTGTCATTTTTGTCATTTTTGTCATTTTTGTCATTTTTGTCATTTTTGTCATTTTTGTCATTTTTGTCATTTTTGTCATTTTTGTCATTTTTGTCATTTTTGTCATTTTTGTCATTTTTGTCATTTTTGTCATTTTTGTCATTTTTGTCATTTTTGTCATTTTTGTCATTTTTGTCATTTTTGTCATTTTTGTCATTTTTGTCATTTTTGTCATTTTTGTCATTTTTGTCATTTTTGTCATTTTTGTCATTTTTGTCATTTTTGTCATTTTTGTCATTTTTGTCATTTTTGTCATTTTTGTCATTTTTGTCATTTTTGTCATTTTTGTCATTTTTGTCATTTTTGTCATTTTTGTCATTTTTGTCATTTTTGTCATTTTTGTCATTTTTGTCATTTTTGTCATTTTTGTCATTTTTGTCATTTTTGTCATTTTTGTCATTTTTGTCATTTTTGTCATTTTTGTCATTTTTGTCATTTTTGTCATTTTTGTCATTTTTGTCATTTTTGTCATTTTTGTCATTTTTGTCATTTTTGTCATTTTTGTCATTTTTGTCATTTTTGTCATTTTTGTCATTTTTGTCATTTTTGTCATTTTTGTCATTTTTGTCATTTTTGTCATTTTTGTCATTTTTGTCATTTTTGTCATTTTTGTCATTTTTTGTCATTTTTGTCATTTTTGTCATTTTTGTCATTTTTGTCATTTTTGTCATTTTTGTCATTTTTGTCATTTTTGTCATTTTTTGTCATTTTTGTCATTTTTGTCATTTTTGTCATTTTTGTCATTTTTGTCATTTTTGTCATTTTTGTCATTTTTGTCATTTTTGTCATTTTTGTCATTTTTGTCATTTTTGTCATTTTTGTCATTTTTGTCATTTTTGTCATTTTTGTCATTTTTGTCATTTTTGTCATTTTTGTCATTTTTGTCATTTTTGTCATTTTTGTCATTTTTGTCATTTTTGTCATTTTTGTCATTTTTGTCATTTTTGTCATTTTTGTCATTTTTGTCATTTTTGTCATTTTTGTCATTTTTGTCATTTTTGTCATTTTTGTCATTTTTGTCATTTTTGTCATTTTTGTCATTTTTGTCATTTTTGTCATTTTTGTCATTTTTGTCATTTTTGTCATTTTTGTCATTTTTGTCATTTTTGTCATTTTTGTCATTTTTGTCATTTTTGTCATTTTTGTCATTTTTGTCATTTTTGTCATTTTTGTCATTTTTGTCATTTTTGTCATTTTTGTCATTTTTGTCATTTTTGTCATTTTTGTCATTTTTGTCATTTTTGTCATTTTTGTCATTTTTGTCATTTTTGTCATTTTTGTCATTTTTGTCATTTTTGTCATTTTTGTCATTTTTGTCATTTTTGTCATTTTTGTCATTTTTGTCATTTTTGTCATTTTTGTCATTTTTGTCATTTTTGTCATTTTTGTCATTTTTGTCATTTTTGTCATTTTTGTCATTTTTGTCATTTTTGTCATTTTTGTCATTTTTGTCATTTTTGTCATTTTTGTCATTTTTGTCATTTTTGTCATTTTTGTCATTTTTGTCATTTTTGTCATTTTTGTCATTTTTGTCATTTTTGTCATTTTTGTCATTTTTGTCATTTTTGTCATTTTTGTCATTTTTGTCATTTTTGTCATTTTTGTCATTTTTGTCATTTTTGTCATTTTTGTCATTTTTGTCATTTTTGTCATTTTTGTCATTTTTGTCATTTTTGTCATTTTTGTCATTTTTGTCATTTTTGTCATTTTTGTCATTTTTGTCATTTTTGTCATTTTTGTCATTTTTGTCATTTTTGTCATTTTTGTCATTTTTGTCATTTTTGTCATTTTTGTCATTTTTGTCATTTTTGTCATTTTTGTCATTTTTGTCATTTTTGTCATTTTTGTCATTTTTGTCATTTTTGTCATTTTTGTCATTTTTGTCATTTTTGTCATTTTTGTCATTTTTGTCATTTTTGTCATTTTTGTCATTTTTGTCATTTTTGTCATTTTTGTCATTTTTGTCATTTTTGTCATTTTTGTCATTTTTGTCATTTTTGTCATTTTTGTCATTTTTGTCATTTTTGTCATTTTTGTCATTTTTGTCATTTTTGTCATTTTTGTCATTTTTGTCATTTTTGTCATTTTTGTCATTTTTGTCATTTTTGTCATTTTTGTCATTTTTGTCATTTTTGTCATTTTTGTCATTTTTTGTCATTTTTGTCATTTTTGTCATTTTTGTCATTTTTGTCATTTTTGTCATTTTTGTCATTTTTGTCATTTTTGTCATTTTTGTCATTTTTGTCATTTTTGTCATTTTTGTCATTTTTGTCATTTTTGTCATTTTTGTCATTTTTGTCATTTTTGTCATTTTTGTCATTTTTGTCATTTTTGTCATTTTTGTCATTTTTGTCATTTTTGTCATTTTTGTCATTTTTGTCATTTTTGTCATTTTTGTCATTTTTGTCATTTTTGTCATTTTTGTCATTTTTGTCATTTTTGTCATTTTTGTCATTTTTGTCATTTTTGTCATTTTTGTCATTTTTGTCATTTTTGTCATTTTTGTCATTTTTGTCATTTTTGTCATTTTTGTCATTTTTGTCATTTTTGTCATTTTTGTCATTTTTGTCATTTTTGTCATTTTTGTCATTTTTGTCATTTTTGTCATTTTTGTCATTTTTGTCATTTTTGTCATTTTTGTCATTTTTGTCATTTTTGTCATTTTTGTCATTTTTGTCATTTTTGTCATTTTTGTCATTTTTGTCATTTTTGTCATTTTTGTCATTTTTGTCATTTTTGTCATTTTTGTCATTTTTGTCATTTTTGTCATTTTTGTCATTTTTGTCATTTTTGTCATTTTTGTCATTTTTGTCATTTTTGTCATTTTTGTCATTTTTGTCATTTTTGTCATTTTTGTCATTTTTGTCATTTTTGTCATTTTTGTCATTTTTGTCATTTTTTGTCATTTTTTTGTCATTTTTGTCATTTTTGTCATTTTTGTCATTTTTGTCATTTTTGTCATTTTTGTCATTTTTGTCATTTTTGTCATTTTTTGTCATTTTTGTCATTTTTGTCATTTTTGTCATTTTTGTCATTTTTGTCATTTTTGTCATTTTTGTCATTTTTGTCATTTTTGTCATTTTTGTCATTTTTGTCATTTTTGTCATTTTTGTCATTTTTGTCATTTTTGTCATTTTTGTCATTTTTGTCATTTTTGTCATTTTTGTCATTTTTGTCATTTTTGTCATTTTTGTCATTTTTGTCATTTTTGTCATTTTTGTCATTTTTGTCATTTTTGTCATTTTTGTCATTTTTGTCATTTTTGTCATTTTTGTCATTTTTGTCATTTTTGTCATTTTTGTCATTTTTGTCATTTTTGTCATTTTTGTCATTTTTGTCATTTTTTGTCATTTTTGTCATTTTTGTCATTTTTGTCATTTTTGTCATTTTTGTCATTTTTGTCATTTTTGTCATTTTTGTCATTTTTGTCATTTTTGTCATTTTTGTCATTTTTGTCATTTTTGTCATTTTTGTCATTTTTGTCATTTTTGTCATTTTTGTCATTTTTGTCATTTTTGTCATTTTTGTCATTTTTGTCATTTTTGTCATTTTTGTCATTTTTGTCATTTTTGTCATTTTTGTCATTTTTGTCATTTTTGTCATTTTTGTCATTTTTGTCATTTTTGTCATTTTTGTCATTTTTGTCATTTTTGTCATTTTTGTCATTTTTGTCATTTTTGTCATTTTTGTCATTTTTGTCATTTTTGTCATTTTTGTCATTTTTGTCATTTTTGTCATTTTTGTCATTTTTGTCATTTTTGTCATTTTTGTCATTTTTGTCATTTTTGTCATTTTTGTCATTTTTGTCATTTTTGTCATTTTTGTCATTTTTGTCATTTTTGTCATTTTTGTCATTTTTGTCATTTTTGTCATTTTTGTCATTTTTGTCATTTTTGTCATTTTTGTCATTTTTGTCATTTTTGTCATTTTTGTCATTTTTGTCATTTTTGTCATTTTTGTCATTTTTGTCATTTTTGTCATTTTTGTCATTTTTGTCATTTTTGTCATTTTTGTCATTTTTGTCATTTTTGTCATTTTTGTCATTTTTGTCATTTTTGTCATTTTTGTCATTTTTGTCATTTTTGTCATTTTTGTCATTTTTGTCATTTTTGTCATTTTTGTCATTTTTTGTCATTTTTTTGTCATTTTTTTGTCATTTTTGTCATTTTTGTCATTTTTGTCATTTTTGTCATTTTTGTCATTTTTGTCATTTTTTTGTCATTTTTGTCATTTTTGTCATTTTTGTCATTTTTGTCATTTTTGTCATTTTTGTCATTTTTGTCATTTTTGTCATTTTTGTCATTTTTTTTGTCATTTTTGTCATTTTTGTCATTTTTGTCATTTTTGTCATTTTTGTCATTTTTGTCATTTTTGTCATTTTTGTCATTTTTGTCATTTTTGTCATTTTTGTGATTTTTGTCATTTTTGTCATTTTTGTGATTTTTGTCATTTTTGTCATTTTTGTCATTTTTGTCATTTTTGTCATTTTTGTCATTTTTGTCATTTTTGTCATTTTTGTCATTTTTGTCATTTTTGTCATTTTTGTCATTTTTGTCATTTTTGTCATTTTTGTCATTTTTGTCATTTTTGTCATTTTTGTCATTTTTGTCATTTTTGTCATTTTTGTCATTTTTGTCATTTTTGTCATTTTTGTCATTTTTGTCATTTTTGTCATTTTTGTCATTTTTGTCATTTTTGTCATTTTTGTCATTTTTGTCATTTTTGTCATTTTTGTCATTTTTGTCATTTTTGTCATTTTTGTCATTTTTGTCATTTTTGTCATTTTGTCATTTTTGTCATTTTTGTCATTTTTTGTCATTTTTTTGTCATTTTTGTCATTTTTGTCATTTTTGTCATTTTTGTCATTTTTGTCATTTTTGTCATTTTTGTCATTTTTGTCATTTTTGTCATTTTTGTCATTTTTGTCATTTTTTTGTCATTTTTGTCATTTTTGTCATTTTTGTCATTTTTGTCATTTTTGTCATTTTTGTCATTTTTGTCATTTTTGTCATTTTTGTCATTTTTGTCATTTTTGTCATTTTTGTCATTTTTGTCATTTTTGTCATTTTTGTCATTTTTGTCATTTTTGTCATTTTTGTCATTTTTGTCATTTTTGTCATTTTTGTCATTTTTGTCATTTTTGTCATTTTTGTCATTTTTGTCATTTTTGTCATTTGTCATTTTGTCATTTTTGTGATTTTTGTCATTTTTGTCATTTTTGTCATTTTTGTCATTTTTGTCATTTTTGTCATTTTTGTCATTTTTGTCATTTTTGTCATTTTTGTCATTTTTGTCATTTTTGTCATTTTTGTCATTTTTGTCATTTTTGTCATTTTTGTCATTTTTGTCATTTTTGTCATTTTTGTCATTTTTGTCATTTTTGTCATTTTTGTCATTTTTGTCATTTTTGTCATTTTTGTCATTTTTGTCATTTTTGTCATTTTTGTCATTTTTGTCATTTTTGTCATTTTTGTCATTTTTGTCATTTTTGTCATTTTTGTCATTTTTGTCATTTTTGTCATTTTTGTCATTTTTGTCATTTTTGTCATTTTTGTCATTTTTGTCATTTTTGTCATTTTTGTCATTTTTGTCATTTTTGTCATTTTTTGTCATTTTTTTGTCATTTTTTGTCATTTTTGTCATTTTTGTCATTTTTGTCATTTTTGTCATTTTTGTCATTTTTGTCATTTTTGTCATTTTTGTCATTTTTTGTCATTTTTTTGTCATTTTTGTCATTTTTGTCATTTTTGTCATTTTTGTCATTTTTGTCATTTTTGTCATTTTTGTCATTTTTGTCATTTTTGTCATTTTTGTCATTTTTGTCATTTTTGTCATTTTTGTCATTTTTGTCATTTTTGTCATTTTTGTCATTTTTGTCATTTTTGTCATTTTTGTCATTTTTGTCATTTTTGTCATTTTTGTCATTTTTGTCATTTTTGTCATTTTTGTCATTTTTGTCATTTTTGTCATTTTTGTCATTTTTGTCATTTTTGTCATTTTTGTCATTTTTGTCATTTTTGTCATTTTTGTCATTTTTGTCATTTTTGTCATTTTTGTCATTTTTGTCATTTTTGTCATTTTTGTCATTTTTGTCATTTTTGTCATTTTTGTCATTTTTGTCATTTTTGTCATTTTTGTCATTTTTGTCATTTTTGTCATTTTTGTCATTTTTGTCATTTTTGTCATTTTTGTCATTTTTGTCATTTTTTGTCATTTTTGTCATTTTTGTCATTTTTGTCATTTTTGTCATTTTTGTCATTTTTGTCATTTTTGTCATTTTTGTCTTTTTTGTCATTTTTGTCATTTTTGTCATTTTTGTCATTTTTGTCATTTTTGTCATTTTTGTCATTTTTGTCATTTTTGTCATTTTTGTCATTTTTGTCATTTTTGTCATTTTTGTCATTTTTGTCATTTTTGTCATTTTTGTCATTTTTGTCATTTTTGTCATTTTTGTCATTTTTGTCATTTTTGTCATTTTTGTCATTTTTGTCATTTTTGTCATTTTTGTCATTTTTGTCATTTTTGTCATTTTTGTCATTTTTGTCATTTTTTGTCATTTTTTTGTCATTTTTGTCATTTTTGTCATTTTTGTCATTTTTGTCATTTTTGTCATTTTTGTCATTTTTGTCATTTTTGTCATTTTTGTCATTTTTGTCATTTTTGTCATTTTTGTCATTTTTGTCATTTTTGTCATTTTTGTCATTTTTGTCATTTTTGTCATTTTTGTCATTTTTGTCATTTTTGTCATTTTTGTCATTTTTGTCATTTTTGTCATTTTTGTCATTTTTGTCATTTTTGTCATTTTTGTCATTTTTGTCATTTTTGTCATTTTTGTCATTTTTGTCATTTTTGTCTTTTTTGTTTCATGATGATTTTTTTTTATTCTCACACACTTAGATGATTTTTTCAACTCATCGGAACGCAAAATAAAAATTTTAAAAATACGTTCAAAATAAAAAAAAAATAAGGATTATTTTGTTGATTTATTTCCTAAAACTAAATTAGAATAAATAGAGTTTTAAGTCATCTGATCCTTTTTAAAAGGTTGAAATCTTCATCCTCGTTTCGGTAGTTCCGGTGGGATGTCGGGCCTTGCAGATCAAAGTCTTTCCGTTGTCACTGGCCTGTACCTTCCGTTTGAGAACCTGCTGAACGCTGATCGCTCCCGGGGGAATTTTCGTTAGGAATGGCGCCGATAGACCCTCGTAGATCAGTGTATCATCTGTGAATAGGTTTTAAAGTGATTAAATATTCCTATATTTTTTATTTCATGTCTATTGTCACCCAAAAACCACAGGAAACTGGCAGCTGGACGTCCGTATTCAGACACACATTCTACCACCATATCCGATCCAACTTTGAATGCGCCATTTTGCGTTTTAATATCACTGGAAACAAGCAGTTGTGGGTTCAAGGGCTGAATAGGACTATCCTTAGAGTCATCACTCTTAGACAGGACATTGTTGTTATCTGAAATGTATAAAATTTAGTCCTTACACCTAATAGAGAACACAAATCCGAAGAGAGCTTACTTTTCCTGAGTTTGATCGGCAGCGCGGTTTCCATGTAACCACCTGGATAGGCCACGTGTTCAGCTCGGCAGATCAATCGCTTTCGATTATCCTCCACTGTAACAGGTTTCCGGAAAAATTGCTGAACCGTTGTCCTTCGATTGGCAGTTTCGTAGAATGGAGCACCGATTTCGTTTGTGATTGGGCTGCTCTCCAGATACCAGGACAATTTTGCTGCTGGCCAACCATTGCGTGAAATACACCTAGCAGTCAGCGGCTTTCCGAAATCGAATTCGCCATTACTGTCATCCACGTTGCTAGACACTTCGATGACTGGGGGCTCCGGAGGAACTGCTTCAAATCGGAATAAACACTTTAATGACTGTTTGGTTTTTCAAGTAGAAAAAAAAACAACTTACGCTGGAAACTGATATCAATTTTGCCCTTAACCAGCTCCCCTTTAATCGACACCGAACACTCGAAGGATCCTTCATTTTCTTTCTTAACCGTGGCCAAAGTAACTCCACAGGATCCCTTTTCCCAACCGTCACCAAAGAACGTGATTCCATCGACTGGACTTGGCAGTCGATCACTTGCCGCAAATGGCGCCTTAACTCCGGGGATGCTCACCCTAAAAATAACCCAAAATCCGCGTTCATAAATTAAGAGCAGCAGTTGAACCCTCGAACAAAAAAAAAATAACAAGAACCGGCTTATCTTACACGCAAAAATCTATCGGCTGCCCTCCAGGAGTTTTGCACAGCAAATTAACATTATTATCATTTTCCACCACGAAAGCTGTTTTCGGTTCCGTTAGCAGTTCTAAGGCACGCGTATTCGCCATTAGGGCCATCAGGGCCACAAAGCTTAACGTTGAGCTCCACATTCTGTTGGCAAATTAATTCACTGATCTTATTTTGTGTTAATTTTGGAGACTTTCACAACGAAAATTCACGACCCGATGGCTGGGGTTTGGGACTTCTGCTCGACTCGACGATCGTCGCTCGACTGGATGGTGTTTCGATCAATTGATGGGGTTTATAAATTAGGATTTTGGGAGTCAATTGTTTGGATTCTTTGGACGATGCTAATCGCTGTTTCGATCGCTGATTCGGATGATTCTAGAACTTTTTCAATTCATGCGACTTATTTTACATGATGGTCAGTTAGAATTTTTTCAAATCGAGCATTCCAAACAGATGATGACATATAAACTGTATTAAATCATTGACCGGTTTCGTTTCTACGTTTAAGGACGCCTTTTAAACCTTAACCCCCATAATGTCCCTGGAGTGCCAATTTGACACTCCTGACTAAAACCAATATAACTCTCTAGTTTTTCAACCGATTTTACTAAATTTACAGTTTTGAAAGCCTCGTATTGTAACTCAAATATGCTTTCAGACACTATTCAGCTACAACACTTTAGTTTTCCGTCAATTAAAGTCTTTGAAAAAATAACCGAAAAAACATGCTTTGAAAAAAGATAGTAAATCAGCTACGAAATGCTCAAAAAATCCGCTTAGTGTCCAACAAAGCTGAAGTTAGAAGCTAAGCGTTGCACATAAGGATATATTTTGCACACTTGGCACTCAAAATCCAGTGCAAAGAAGAATATAAGTGCAAGAAAATCTGAGAAATTGCAAATTACAAAAAGTAGAAAAACAGCTTCCTTTGAAAATTCTTTAAAAATTATGTGTTTCCTATTTTAAAAATCTACAGATGCGAAATTGTGCCAAATTAAGTTAACTTTTCAATCCTCTTTTCAAAATTTATTTGGTATAAATTAAGCAATTTTGACGGTTCATTGATTTAAAAGTACGGGTTGCACCACTTTTTTTCATTTTTTGTGCTTATAATCCTCAAATTTTAAAAAAAATATATATCCTTCTATTAAGGCTGCTTGATTGTTCGGTTTTATCCGGGTTTGCTCAGATACAAAATGTTAAAATTTGGGAACAGTCAGAAATTATTCACTTTACTTGGCAAACCAAATAAAAAAAAAACAAATTGTGTTGTAACGATTTTTTATTTATTCCTCGAAAAACGTAATTTCTGAGCAAGTTTTATAAAAATAATAAAGAAAGGTTTTTTTGGAAACCAAAAATACGATTTAAAATCTGTCGATAAATTTTGGTGTTTAAATTTATTTTGCGTTTTTTTTCTATTGTTGAGTTATTTCTGTCTTTTGACCAAATTTTCGCCTATATTGCTCGGATTTTTGCTCGTTAATTTTCAGATCAATACCCGGATTATGCAAGTTTTGTGTAGGGGAGAGTGGGGTATCGTGGGCCATGGGGAAAAGTGGGCCACTTTTAATATCTCCGATGAGTGTTGAGATAAAAATCTCAAATCAACTGTCATCGCCGTCGCTTTGCGTGAGCATATATTTCTATATGTTGTTGACTGAAATACGCATCATCTGATTCTTTTATTTATCAAGCTAAAAAAAGTTAGAAAAATCTACTTACATAATTAAAAAAACACCCGCTAATTTCATCGATGGGGAACCTAAAGTACATAACAAAAATATGCTCATACGCTTATGATCTTACTTTTGTCATGATCTTTCACGTGGAAAAGGAATTTTTGATGAAGCATCAATAAGTCACGCAAACGCAACCAATTTGCAAATCATAGCTTGTGGGGAATCGTGGGCCACACATCTTGAATCACCTATATTTTTATGTTTTTATACACATTCAGAACTTAAAATACGTTTTTCCTATCTGTAAAGTTTTCTTATGCAAAATGAAGAGTAATGAAAAATATTTTGTCCATCCTATATAAGAAATTTTGCCAAAACGTTCGCGAGCCAGGTTTTGGAATCTATGCGATCATACGCAGCGCTCTTTTTTATTTCATCATCTGAAATTGCTTTAAAATAACGGAATGAATTAGGAAATCACAGTTTTGGATCAACTCATAAGCTTTGCATGTTATTTGGTCAATTTGGATTTGATGGCCCACGATTTCCCACCATTTTTCAAAATCCAAAAAAAAATGCTTTTTTTCAAACAGTCAGAATTCGGGGAAAATAACTTATTAAAAAACTTAGAAAAATACCTTATGATACCTAGAAAATGTAGAAAACCATACCATTTTTTATTTTCTTTTTATCTTTTATAATAAAGAAGTTATGGAACAATGAAAAAAAGTGACCCATGATTCCCCACTCTCCCATATAAAATTTGTCCAGCCCGGATACGTGTTGAAAAAATTCTAAAAACCTTACCTTCTAGCGCCTAACTTCAGCATTCTTGGACACTAAGTGAATTTCTTTTAGCAATTTGAAGCTGATCAACAATCCTTTCCCAAACATTTTTTTAGGATTGTTTTTATTTGACTTTAAATAACGGAAAACTCAAGAGTTGTAGGTGAATAATGTCTGAGAAACATATTTGAGTTACAAAAGAAGGTTTTCGTAACTATAAATCGAGAAATCTACGCCGACGCTTGTGTTTTTGTCTGTCAAAACTAGAAATCGGTTGGGAAACAAGAGAAATAAAGGGTGTCCACTAGACTGCCCCAAATGACCCGACTTTTGAAAAAGTTATACGCTGCAGGCTAAAATTGGTCCTGGGCCTAGTACAAGATCTCATGCCAAATTTGGGCCAGATCGGACCACGGGAAGGGGTCGCTCAACGAGCCTGAAGTTTGTATGGGATTTTGAGACATTTTGTTCGAGAGAAACATGAAAAACCAGTTTTTCGTCAATAACTTTTGTCTCCCTCGACCGATTTGTTTCAAAAACGGGTTTTCTTAAAGCCTAAATTATGACTAATATTTCATCTGAAGGTTGCATTTCAATTAAAGTTAAGATAAAAAAGTTATTAAGCTTCAAAAATTGGTTAACTTTTTTAAGGGCGATATTCATCACTTTTTAATGAGGCGAATAAAGTCCGACCAGAACACTCAATGTGAAATGCATGCCGTTTCGTCAAATAATGACCGATTTTAACCATTGTTGTTGCGCTCGATTGTACTTTTTAATGTTTTTCTAATATTTGAGTTCGGATGATATTCACTTGATAGTTCGGAAAGAAGTAAGGGCGAAAAAATGCTTGACTATTTAAATAAATTGCATAACCACAGGGGCTTAGGAACATGACTGGACGGTTTGTGATGCCAATTAAAAGATAAATTTAAATTAAAAGATGTTAAGAGTGTTTTTAATTACAAAAAATAATGAGATTGACACGTGAAGTTATTCAAAATCTTTTTTTTATTCATAGAATAATTAACAAAGTTCAAATTATACACAACATCGTAGCAATTGCTTCTTTTCGAAGCATGTACGGTAACAGAGTTTTCAAATAAATTTCTTTGAAACGTAATGCGTACATTAAAAAAAAAGAAATTTCAAACTTAAACACAATTCACTCTAAACCGAATAAAACACTTTGTTGAAATCAATTAACAATATTAACCTTCATTCTGTATCAAAAGAAAGCTACAGCTAATATAATATAAACGTGAGAAAAATAAAAAAAGGACCTTTTTTCGAAAAATTATCATTTCATTGGCATCATAAAACGTTGGTCCATGTCTTTTTCGATCTAAAAAAATGTTGGCGGTTGGTTCTGAGAATAACAACAATTCTGAAAAGATTTTCTGAGAAAAAAAAGATTCTGAGTTAGGTAGAAAAGATGAAACATAAACCCCGCCCAAAGGCGGATATATGTACAATAGACTGCCCCAAATTTGTGTGGAAAATTTAAAACCTGTGCAATATTATGCGCTTTAGGTTAAAATTGATTCTAGTCCTAGTACAAGATCTCATGCCAAATTTGGGACAGATCGAATTACGGCAAGGGGTCGCTCAACGAGACTGAAGTTTGTATGGCATTTTGAGACATTTTGCTCGGAAGAAACATGAAAAACCTGTTTTTCATCAATAACTATGGTTTCCATTGGCCGATTTCTTCAAAAACGGTTTTTCTTAAAGGATGGTATTCATAACTGTTGATGAGTTGGGCCGGTCGAACATATTGACGCCTCATTAACAGTAATGAATACCACCGTAGAAAGTTAGCCTATTTTTGAAGCCTCATAACTTTTTTTTCTAAACTCTTATCGAAATGCAGTCTTGAGATGAAATATTTTTCATAATCTAGGCTTTAAGAAAAATCGTTTTTGGAAGAAATCGACTGACGGGAACCAAAGTTATTGATGAAAACTGTTTTTTTTTATTGACATCACAAATCGTCCAGTCAGGTTCCTAAGCCCCTGTGGTTATGCAATTTATTTAAATTGTCAAGCATTTTTCCGCCCTTACTTCTTTCCGAACTATCAAGTGAATATCATCCGAACTCAAATATTAGAAAAACATTAAAAAGTGCAATCGAGCGCAACAACAATGGTTAAAATCGGTCATTATTTGACGAAACGGCATGCATTTCACATTGAGTGTTCTGGTCGGACTTTATTCGCCTCATTAAAAAAGTGATGAATATCACCCTTAAAAAAGTTAACCAATTTTTGAAGCTTAATAACTTTTTTATCTTAACTTTAATTGAAATTCAACCTTCAGATGAAATATTAGTCATAGTTTAGACTTAAAGAAAACCCGTTTTTGAAAGAAATCGGCCGAGGGAGACAAAAGTTATTGACGAAAAACTGGTTTTTCATGTTCCTCTCGAACAAAATGTCTCAAAATCCCATACAAACTTCAGGCTCGTTGAGCGACCCCTTCCCGTGGTCCGATCTGGCCCAAATTTGGCATGAGATCTTGTACTAGGCCCAGGACCAATTTTAGCCTGCAGCGTATAACATTTTACAGGTTTTAAATTTCCCATACAAATGCCACCAAATTTTCAAGGGTTGAAAAATAACTATTAAACTTCATTTTAAAATTTTACTCTTATTTTATTTACAGTCCATACGCAAATGCCCACATCTTGGCCTTAATCCCGGCCATAAAATTCTGCACAACCTGTGAATCAACCGTTTTTTGCATGTAAACTAGAGTGCCCCAAATGACCCGACTTTTGAAAAAGTTATGCGCTGCAAGCTAAAATTGATCCTAGACCTAGGACAAGATCTCATGCCAAATTTGGGCCAGATCGGATCACGGGAAGGGGTCGCTCAACGAGCCTGAAGTTGAAGTTTAATAGTTATTTTTCAATCCCTGAATATTTGGTGGCAATCGGATGAAAACTCGAATTTTGCGAATCAACTTTGTTTGTTGCAATTTCATCGTAGACACCTTTTACCATGAAACTTCCACGCGTATTGTGTCGTTTATAAAATATTAATAACTAGCAGATTTTACCCGGCCTAGCTCGGGTTCACATAAAATATAAATCAAAATGAGTCGTTTGAATTTTCAAAACTTTGGAAGATATTCATCATTATAAGAAATTTGTTAGTCTTTCTAAAGTTTTTATTGCGGTAAGTCACTGTGTTTATCGTTTTCACTGCGCTTATTTGTTTCATTTCGTCTATTTTTTTTTATCTGCAAATGGTAAAACTGTTATTTATTTTTCCCATCCCCCCTCAAAAAAAGTCTCTTACTTTTCATGATGGTTCTCTGTACAATGGTATATTAAAGTTTTATTAACTGAAAAATTTCTTAATAGACTTCCGAATCTTGTGGAATCATGTTAAAAACCCATTTTTCAAGTTTTCAGTTGTATATTTGCCTTTACCGCTTTTTAATTTCACACTGTTTTATGAGTATTTGTTCTTAAATGTTAAAAGTTCCACTAATAGTTTTTGGAAGTTTTCGAAAACGAATCATCTTAACTGAAGATACTATTATAATGTTATGAAAAAGGTTTTATTTGAGTTTTATTTCAAAGTTTCTATTCTTGTTAAATTCAATGTTAAATTTTTTAGATATAATTTGTTTGAATTCGTAGTTCTACATGGTTTTACAATAAGTGTTTTCAAAATTGGAAAGTAGAATTGAACACATTGATAACCAAAAATAACTCAAAAATTATAAATTGGTCAATGAATTTGAAATGTATACCTACCACTAAAAATCTCAGATTTAATTATCTCATCGATTTTCTAATTCCCCGTTTAAATTCCCCAACGGCTATCAAAGCGTTGAAATCGAAGCCTTCAATTTTTAACTATAAATCTTATTATTTTTTCTTTATCCCTGAGGAACTCTAAAAATATAAAAATAGTTTGTTCTTAAAAGCTGTTCAATAGTTTTTCAACACTCAGTCCAAATTGTTATTCAGCTGAAGAAATCAGTTCACTGTTCACTGTTCAGTTCACTGTATATTCTTGTAGACTTTCGAAGTCCCCCAGTACTTTGAAAACCACTTCAAGTCCTAGTCAATAAGTGAGTAATTAACAGGCTAGTTGTATCAATCCAAAATGTAAGCTCATGATTGCATCCAAAAATCTCGTACCAATACCACGTGCTTTCAGCAGTAGCATGTACAAAAAACACCCGCAAAAATTGGTGATGGTGAATGGTGAAAATAACCCCACCAAAGGAAAAAAAGCGGTTGCCAAAACGGGTGCCATGACTTTTGGTTCGTGTGAATAAAACCGAAAGTTGTATGGGAGGGTCCCTTTTCTTAGGTGGGAGGGGCTCATAACTATTACTAAAACCTTACCCTGGTTCAACTACATCTCTGTACCAAATTTCAGGCTGATCGGTTCAGCGGTGTGGATTTGTATAAGGTGCATACAAACAAACAAACATATATAGTCCAACTCATCTTTATATATTAGATATTAGTTTTTAACCTAAACTCTTTTCCAAATTTTTTCAAATGTATTTACAATTTTTAGCAGTATTTCAGTAAAGAGTAAGAGATGTAGTTGTTTAGCCATTTGCCGAATAATGAATATTTCCCTTTCCAACTTTTAGGTGAAACGAATATTCGGTCAAATTTTTTGTCAAATTTTAAAAAGAGAAAAAGCGATTACTTCCATTTTCTTTCTATTTTTCCATCTAAGTTTTTTAGTCGATTTTTTTCAACTCGATCTGTATTGCCTTAAATTTACTTCAAAAATGGATATCTCGTCCATCCAAGATTTTAAAAATTCATATCAGCGCACTTACATGGAATGATCAAATAGTTTTCATAATTTCATCAACTACTGGGAGGGCATCACTTCTCTTGTCGCTTCTAGGGCGTTTATTGAAAAGAAAGAATGAACTCCAGTGAAATCTGGACAAAACATGTCTGAACGAGGCTGGGTCATTCGGCCGAAAGTCATGAGGCCGAAAGCCATTCGGCCGAAGGTCATTCAGCCGATGGACGTTAGGCCGAATGGGCTATCTGGTCGAACAGGCCACTAGGCCGAATGGGTTATTCGGCCGACGGTTATCCAGCCGAATGCTGGTAGACCGAAAGGACGCAAGGCTCAAAAGGATGTTTGGCCGAATGATCACTAGGCCGAAAGGTCATTAGGCCGAATGGTCATTAGGTCGAATGGTCATAAGGCCGAATGGTCGTAAGGCCGAAACGTCGTAAGGCCAAAACGTCGTAAGGTCGAATAATCGTAAGGCCGAATGGTCGTAAGACCGAATGGTCGCAACGCCGAATGGTCGCAACGCCGAATGGTCGCAACGCCGAATGGTCGCAACGCCGAATGGTCGTAAGACCAAATGGATGCTAGGCCGAAAGGTCGTTGGGCGGAATGGTCATAAGGCTGATTGATCGTCATGAATGGTTGCTAGGTCCAAGAGAAATCTTTTACAGCTGTCTGTATGCTAGGTAGAATGGTCGTTTGGCCAAATGGCTGTTAGGCCGAATGTTCACTAGGTCGAATGGTTACAAGGCCGAATGGTTATTAGACAGAATGGTCGTAAAGCCGAATGAACGGCAAATCCGGCTTTTCATCCATTAGGCCTGATGACCATTCGGCTTGATGACGATTCGGCCTAACGACCATTCGGCCTAACTACTGATCGGCCAAATATGCAAGAAAGAGATAATATGTCTTATAGGCCCAGCATAAATTCGGCCACAACCAACCGCCTAGTTGCTATTCGGCCTAATGACCTTATAGCATCCATTCGGCCTTACGACCATTCGGCCTAACGACCTTTTGGCCTAGCATCCATTCAGCCTAATGACCATTCAGCCTAATGACCATTCGGCTTAGTGACCTTTCGGCCTAGTGACCATTCGACCTAATGACAATTCGGCCTAATAACCATTCGGCCTATCGTCCATTCGGCCTATCGTCCATTCGGCCTATCGTCCATTCGGCCTGATGACCATTCGGCCTTATATCCATTCGGCCAAATAATATTCGTCCAAATAACCTTCGGCCTAATGTCGCATTCGGCCTTTTGTCCTATTCGGCCGAACATCCGTCGGCCTTTTAACCCATTCGCATTCGGCCTAGTGACCTTCGGCCTAACATCTTTCAGCCTATCGGCCTTCGGCCGAATGTCCGGCCCCCGTCTGAACAGGTGCTAAGCAATTTTGTGAAAAACGCAGGTTTCAGTGGTGGAACAGAGTTATCGTTTATTTGCTATCTCAGTAAGGTCCTTAAATAT
Source organism: Uranotaenia lowii (assembly GCF_029784155.1). Classification (NCBI taxonomy): domain Eukaryota; kingdom Metazoa; phylum Arthropoda; class Insecta; order Diptera; family Culicidae; genus Uranotaenia; species Uranotaenia lowii. Next base: position 420,283,732 of record NC_073692.1, read on the forward strand.
ATGGCTACAACACTCTACACTAGCGATTGTGAATTTCACCAGAGCGATCGTCAATACGTGTATTGCAAATCGTGGGTTTAAACGCCTCTCCTCAATTCACGGATTGACAGGGTTACTCTCCAAGCCGTCACGAGCCACTTCGCAGTTAGCAAGCGTGAGCTCAAGTTCAACGACACGGAAGCATCTTAAGATCTCCTACCGGAATGGTTTAGCGCGAAGGTCGGGAAGTCCACCCCGGAACAAAAAGGTTAAACTGATAGCCGTGAGGGTTACTCTCATATGTTGGTTTGGCGCTGTGGTCAGTATACAGGAACTGATAGAGGCACAGACGACGACTACGGTATGCTCTAGGTCAGCCACAAGGTGCTCCTGAAGTTCGAGGCAGGGGAGTCGGGTTTTGAGATAGCTACTTTCGAGCCACGATGTGGTTAGCAGCGTGTGATCATTACCGACTGCCAGGAGGAGGACTCTCGGGATCTGCAATAAGGATTGGTCCGAATGCTACAGATGGAGAATCAGCCCGAGTCGGAGATTGGAAGAAGCTGTTTGCCGTGAGGGTTACTCTTGTGATGTGGAGCTACGCTGTGATCAGTACGCTTAAGTTCATCTAAGCCTACAGACCGATTTTTCTGTGATTTTGGAGTAGGTGTTTTGGGCGACGGTTAGTTGCTAGCATCTTCAGAAACGCATCAGAACCAGATCGGACTCATGCTGCTGAGCATTGTCTCCGGCTTTTTAGAGCGCTTGAAGCGTTGAAACAGCGGAACGAAAACTCTGAACCTTGAAATCGTGAGGATTATTCTCGTGCTTGGTAGCTGCGCTGCGGTAAGAATCATCGATTCCAGTTCCAGTCAGCGTATGGCGCGAGACGCGAGCAACTACGAGAATAGCGATGACGAATATGCGATGATCATCAAGATTTCGTCAATCCCGAACCGGCCTAGAAACGCGATAGCAAGCTGAAGGGCCAAGGGGACTACTTTTTCGAATGACCACCATCAACAAGAGAATGGCAGCCACGAAGGAGAACGAGACTCGGGCAGGACTAAGTGAGGTTATCACTGAGTAGCTGTTCAACGATTTGATCCATGTTTTGCAGTAATTTTGAGGCGGTTAACGCACTAAATATATACCAGACTAGACCGGCGGATATCCACTGGAGGTCTGAAGCATATTCTGTGAACCTTTCGACATATGACCGATATCGCGTCGTTATACCGCAAAAACGTGAAACCGAAAACGGGTCACGCTTACATGATCTTCGTGAATCTTATTTCGTGGTCAACGAAACGTCAGCAGACGGTCAGTCTATCATCGACCGAAGATGAGATAGGAGCCTTTTGCCATGTAGTCAAGGAAGGTTTTTGGTTGTCAAATTTCCGGAGTCTATTATTTCGGTGTGGTCAGCATTCTTTTCACATTTATGGAGGACAACATCCCATCTATCCAGTATCTAAAGGAGGTGCGAACCCATCAGCGGATAAAGAACTTGGATGCTTTCATCAGGGAGATCGTATAGCTTTAAGAAGCGGTCAGCTATCTTTATGACACATTTCGACTGAGGTTCAGCCAGCTGATGCGTTCACGAAGGCGCTACCGAAGGTCAGGCATACGAAGTTGTTCAGCATGTTCAATTTACGAATTGAGGGGAGATGATGTTGATTGCTTATTTGATATCGAGTTAGATGAAGGTAGAATCTGAGCTAGCTAACCTGAAAATAGTCGGCTTGTCGTTTGGCTCTGGAAAAACCGAAAATTTCGCATCACTTTGCTTACGTATGCGTTATTATTGAAAATTTTTGTTCTAATTTTTGTTGTGCCATTCCTTTTTTCCAACGCCGCAGAATATTGCTTTCTTTTGGAAATCTTCTGGACCCGATGACCCATACCATGACCTTTCGGTCACTCATACTTCATGTTAAGGTTTACTTCTTAATGTTTGGTGATCTAAATTTTTCCACTTCAATGTACATATTACGGTTCTATGAGGGTTACGAAGTGATTATTCTTAGCCGATGAGTTGTTCCAGAAGGGCTCTAGAGATAATGCTAGTTCGCGTGAAAATCTCCTCAAATCAAAAGAACTGTTAATATCAACGCCATAAACTCATGAGAACTAACCAGAGCTAAGCATCCAACGACCATACGACCGTGATTTATTGGGGCCCAATCCAGAGGCGTACTTGGAAGCAGATAATAATGGATGCAAAATTAAAGCATCGTAAAATTTATTCCGGTTCCTTACGACTGTTAATCAGGTTCAAGATCGACACTGCGTGGACACCATTAGTCGCAACACATTCGAGATTTTATGCTCCGATTCAGAAAAACATCGCATGCCGGTGCAATCAATCGTTCCGATCCGATCTTATTCGAAGATTTTAAGATCTAATCGCCTATAAAATCTAATCATCAAGGGAATAAAACTTATGATGATCCCACTGGCCGAAAAAAAAACAAACAAACCATTCTCGATAAATATTCGATAAAAAGTTTTTGCGTCTCATCGGGAACTAGTTTGAGGATCGATTTGCCAAATAGTCTCTTCCGCCGTTTGTTTGAAGAGAAACTGATTGTTTTGCCCCCTCGACCGATCCTAACGGTGTGAGTCAATGGGAACCCATAAAATGCCACTAAAATACAAGCTCTTAGAAGTTTGATGAGTTGATATCAATTTTGTATTTTTTTTTTTTTGTTCTGAAGGAAGATACCTAAGAGGTGCTAATTAATATTCAGATTGAGGTGGACCCAAGCGCCGACATTTGTCAACCTGTGTCATCGACGTTTGATCTGCTTCCATGATCGGTGACCATAGATCTTGGGAAAGGTTGTGTGGCCGCTTGATTGGCTTAGGGGATCAACCCTGGATAGGTTTTTTTTGTTTTGGAGGAAACTGAAGCAGACGAAGTGGGATCTTAAAATATCAGACTTTTTTGTCTGCTGCTCGTGACACATCCGGTCTATTAGCAGAATCGCGTCGCGAATTTGGACAACCGTTAAAAATATTCTTCATACAGGAATGCGGAACAAGGAAAAAGATTCGAAAGATTAATCTGCAGATAATTTTTTTGACGATGAAAACAACTTGTCTTTAAGTAACACATTCTTTTTCATACATTTTATTTTGGCGTACTAGTATTACTACACGTTACCCTATTTTGACTGTTTAGAAAGTTTGAACGAAGTGATGGAGTTTTAAAGACTTGATTTTTTTTAGCAAACTGTTCTTAAGGATACATAAGTAAAAACAAAAATTTAATGAAGACAGGAAAACAAAATTTCTAAAGGCTTTTGTCTCCATACCGAATAATTTTTCGGAAAATCGGTTGCGTTATTTGATTTGTTTAAGAATAAACTTGAAACTAAAACCACAGCTCGCACAAATTTTCATGTTTACCATTATAATGTTTATAAGACATTTCAACTTGATTTTTTTATATAGTATATGGTTTATTATTTGCGAAATCGAGTGGTGCTGAAGATAATCATTCATGTTTCAAAAACAATAATTATATTAAATTAGAAAGGCTTTTGACTTTTCCAGTAATTAACACTGATGGCAGAACGCGACGTGGTTAGAGTTTTGTCACATCTAAATGAAGTTTACGTTATCTAGTTAAATGGCTCAAGTTTAAAAAAAATTAAAATTGAATGTAAATCAAACAAAGTAGATATATGGTAATCTCGTCACGATTTGATGTTTCCAATTTCAATGTCAACCTTCATGGAGAACCGATTGATCGAGTAAGTGAAATTAAGTATCTTAGTGTGACGATTGATGATAAATTAACGTTTAAAAATCACATCGACAATGTTATCAAAAAATTAGCTAAAAATATGGAGTATTATACCGATTAAAGAATGATTTAACGATTGCCAGTGAAATTCAGTTGTATAAATCTATAATATCTCCACACATTGATTTCTGTTCGTCAATTATCACGATTACAGCGCTTACAGAATGCGCAATGCGTTTGAATTTGAAATGTAGTCGAAATACTTCTTCTCGTTTCATGCTGGACGCTCTACAATGGTTGTCTATTAAACAAAGAATCAAATATTTGACAATGGTGTTCATTTACAAAATAGTACCTAAATAATTTATTGCCATCGTATTTAAGTAACCGTATAATCAGAGGAAGTGATATCCATAGATAAAACACTAGAAATGCTTCGGAAGTGTGAACACCCACTTTTATCCTCAGCGCAACTCAAAGTTCATTGTAATATGAAGGAATAAGCGACTTCAATTCATTACCGCGAGAAATCAAATGTGCTCATACTTTGGCTGAGTTCAAAAGACTTTTTATTTCACACAGAAAAAGAGTAGGTTTTCGAATATAGGTCATAAGGGAAGAATGTAATATTTGACGCAATTGCCAATTATAATAGTTTATAGACAAGCAAATTATTGTTTTCGTCTGATGACGATGATGATATTTGCTTTTATTATTGATTTCGAAAGATCTTGGCGAGACATGAAAAAGTTGCAACGAGGTCAAGAAAATCTACCGTGGTCTCCCACTGAACATTTTTGCCACTTCTTTCGTCGAAATAATACAATTTCTTCAACTTTGCCCTTCCACGGTAGATTTTCTTGACCCCAAAGTAATTTTTCTAGTCGCAACAAGATCTTTCGAACCGTAAGAGCTCATTTGTGTTTATTAACACTAGAAAGACCGCACCAGTCAAAATGACTGGTTGGACACTTTGTTTGTTGAATATCTTTTGCATACTTCGCTTTAAAAATTCGCAAAAAATACGACTTTTCATGAATTTTGAATCTCTACAAAACTGTGTATTTTTTATTTCACTAGCTCTTTTAGTAAGCGAGAAAAATTTCGCCATGGACACTCAGACCGTGACCAGTCAAAATGACTGGTAAAATTCACAACCCTATAACTCAAACAAGATAAAAATTTTTCGCTTGCTTTTGGTTTCATATGCAAGCTACATTCAAGACAATGAGTCCTAGTTAATTTATGGTGGGCAGAAGTTTGTCATTCGTTATGAAATTATTGATTTTCGATGCGAAGTCATGAAAATTTGAAGAAAAAGTTCTCGGATTGGCCGCTGTGTGGCGCTTCAAGCACTTGACTCCCAATTTTTTTTGTCTGTTTTGTTGCCCAGCTTTAATCAAACTTTCTGTCAAAATTTGGCGAAATTTTATCAAGATTTGTAAAAGTTATGTTAGATTTAATACATGTCCATTCGAGTAATCGAGTAGTTTTAGGTGATAAATATGTTTTATACTAAATCAGAATGAGTAAAATAATTATGAATTGAGTACTTATTTATTCAAATTTGAAGACGTCAGCTATGAAACTGAATAATTAAAAAGATATTTCAACATGGGTGCACGATATATTCTTATATGTTGGTTACCCACCATGGGTGCACGGAATCACCGCAGTTTCTGCCCAAGTATGTATTCACTTGCATTCTTAGATTATTAGGCTCGACAAATTTCCAATGCAAGTTCACTTACAGGTATTCCGGCACCCGTGTATATAAATGGCCAGCTGACAACTGATTGAACATTCTTATTATAAGAGGAAACACATCTTACCTGTCGGCAACTTATGGGGTTTGAACCCTAGAGTTTTCTTGCCGATACCGGGACTCGAACCCAGTACACCTGGCATACCTAAACTAGACTCACGCCAGTCTATCTGATAGACCACATCGGCGCTAAGATATTTCAACATGGGTGCACGGAATGGCTGTAAATTCGCCTTTGTTAATTATATAGAAATAAATAGTATTTAACTAGCTTCAGACCACAAAATATTTTTGAGTTAGATATTGTAGGCATTTGAAATGCAATATTAGTCTATCGAAAATCTTTTAAGGAAAAACAAATCAATGTGTACATTTGACAATGTTGATTCATTATTTTTATTTCCACTATTTCCGTCGCACGACATAACTTGATGCATATAATTCCTAAAATTCACTGGATGTTGATCAGATCTTATCAGATAAATATACGAATGCAAAAACCTGTTTTTTAATAATAAATAAATAAATTTATTATTTCAAGATATAATTGAAATATTTCTTTTCCACGAATGAAAAAACGGAACTTAAATCATTGTGTCTCAACATGAAAGACATGGTTTCGACTTTGGTTTAGTTAAGATTTGTAATAATGCTTTTTAAAAAATTGCAAAAAGTCCAATATTTGATTAAAACGCGGTGAATCCGTGCACCCATAGTGAAAAACCATGTATATAACACAAATTTTCATTTGAATCTTTAAAAGTCTTTATTCTTTACCTTTAACATGCAAAAAAATTAATTTTGGATAAATGGCGGTGAATCCGTGCACCCATGGTAAATTGCTCTACTTATATAAAAAATATGCTTCAAAACCAACAATATCAGGTAAAATTTATAGGCATCGGGTTGAAAAATTTCAGAGCGATGGATGCTAGAAAATATCTACTAAAACAAAACTGAAGTGAAACCGTGCACCCATGGTCAATACTCATAGCCATTTAACATGTTTTTATTATAAGATTGATAATGTGTTTTAATTTTTTGATAATTATTTGACATATTCATTTTATGACATACACGCATTCGTCAACTATGCCAAAATGAGGTGATTCCGGGCACCCATGGTGAAAAAATATTTCCATTTTATAACAAAAATGTTATCGAATAAATAACAAAATAATTTCAAAAGAAAAAAGTTAAAAATATTTTGATAGAAAAAATTTCCCCTTTACCAGTCATTTTGACTGGTCACGGTCCGAATAGGTATATTCAATTTGCCGGTCCTTCTAGTGTTAAGAGTGCTTAATCGGAAAAGCACACGGCACCCTTTCAAATAAACGAATTTCAAATCAAATCAAATCATTTGTGTTTATCCAAAAACCAAATTGCCCATTTAGGCCAATTTCCAAATCTTGTACTGTTTTTTTTTACTGATTTTGAACTGAAAACAACTTCTATTTTTTTTTGTTTCGATTATAGTCGTTTTACCATCTTTGTGGCATTCGCGACTTTATCAACGTTGCTGTTGGCGGAAAGTTATTGAAAAACTTATCCCGTACAACTGTTTTCGATGTTTACTATTGGGCTCGAACTCACGGACATGCTCAGGAAGCAACTGACTTGCCAACTGAGCTATATCTCAAGCCCGAAATAACTTCTATGTTTCATAAATTTTTGCTCCTATGGTAGATTTGTTTTAAGCCCAAAGTGATATTTTCTCATCTCAAACAGATCTTTCAAACCGTGTATTGGACATCCGTGTACACGAAAAACGAAGTTGCATACATTTTTGCCCAGTCTCATTTCGAATATTGATGCGTTTTAGAGCTGTTAAAAATCATTATTTTTTGTTTTAATGACTTCATGTGTTCCAGCAAAACTTGTGTTTTAAAAAGCTTCATACAGCCATTCCGTAAGTAAAATATAAACTTGAGAACATTATTCAAGAAATTCTGAAAAAATCTTCCGTTTAACTAGGGTGTTCAGTTTTTTCAATAATGTGAAGAAAAAAAAATCTGAGAAAAAAGTAAATAGGAAACGAATGATAACGCACAATAGAAGACTTAACAGAGCAACCACATGCTAAAAATTTTTTGTCCGTTCGACACATGTGCATTCACATGGCGGTCGAACCATCCATAATTAACTGTAAATAGGAAAATGAAGTAGAAAACATTTAACTTTATTATTTTGCTGTTCTTTACCTTTCATGATAGAAAAATCGCTTTTTTATTTTCAGCAAGTGGATAGGAAGGTAGAGGTAGAGAGGTAGATGTAGAGACCAGACTTTTTCATACTTGTTTATTGGAACGACTCATCCCGAACAAATTTTTCTAGAATATTTCTCTTTCAAGTAGAATTATATTATGAAACATTGAAAGTCTGTTAACGTGAAACTGTCTGGAACCATGGTTGTTGTCAAGTTATGAATTTTAGAAATCAGTATAATACTAAGACTTAAGACAGTAATTTCCATTTTTTTTCCAGATCCCTACTGAACTAGGCAGTACAGGTTATGCTGGTTACAGGTTGTCAGATTGCCTGGTTTTATCCGGGTTTACCCAAATATTTAAAACAAAACTTGGGAAAAGTCCGACCCGGTTGTCTGGATTTCATTGAAAAAGTCAACTTTTTGGTCGGAATTATTCACTTTTTTCCAAATCAAATTTAAAAAAACAAATATTGTGTTTTAATTTTTTTTATTTATGCGTCTCAAACGAAAATCTAAATCGATACTTCACCACTGAACAGAGACTACTGAACAGATACCACTGAACAGATACTTCAGAATCTTTCTTTCTTTGATACCTCATGTTTTGTCTAAAACCTCCAATCGGCTTCGAAAATTAGCCAAAACCATTTAAAGATACATTTGAACTTTTTTTTTCGAAACCTGAAAATCAGTCACTGTAGGAGTATAATGTGAACTCCCCTGAGGCAGTATGGGCACCATTAATCGGGCAACAATGCGCGTTTTCTGCCGTAGAATCTAGTAACGAATTAAACTCGATGAAGTCAACTAAATTATAGAGCTTCAGCTTGACTTGTTTCATTTGACCTATTGGTAAGGTTCTCTAAGTCCGGCCCGACTCGGTTTCCCGGGCCCTTTGAAAAATGCCTGGATTTTTCCCGGATTAGCCACTTTATTTGGCAAATCAAACAAAAAAAAAGTGTTTGTTTGTAACCAAACCTAGAATTCAATTATTTGTTAAATGTTAAATTTCTTTAAATTATTTGTATTAATGTTAAAACTTTAAATATTGAACCAGTCTAGTATAAGAAACAACATACCAGTGAGTTACCGAATGAACTGTTTGGAAACGGTAACTCACCAACCAGCTGACCAAAGCAACAAAAAAGTCAGCATAAGTCAGTCTGAGATAAAACTCGAAGTGATAACATCTTCTCCGTACTTATTTGTTTTGTCGGTCGAGTGATAGTTAAATAAAGTGTTGTTTGGTTTTGTGTATACCGGTTGCATTGAATTGCGTTTCCAAAAGCGCATCCGAAACCCTGATCAACGTTTATTGTGCCGCGAATTGCGTGTGGACTGAAACAATCGAGTGCAACAAATCTTCCTCCCGACCCGTTTGCTGTGTGGTACTGCGGCATAACCAAACTGGTCCAAAGGTGCTGAACAAACTCCCGTATCAAGCACAGAAGAAGTTAACCGGCCTAGTAGGTGCTCCCGCTGCTGTCGTTTTTTGCTGTGACACGGAAGCAGCAATTGGTAAAGCCTCCGATTCGAACATTAAGCGGTAAGCTACCCCCTGAATCCTCAACAGTGTTGTAAAATGTTTTTATTTATGCCTCAAAAACAAAATTTTGAGGAGCCTGCTGTATAAAAATAGATATGAAAGGTTTTGTCAATGTCAATGTCAATGAATTTTAATGGAACTATTTTTTAAATTTTTTTCTTGGTTTATTTTGAGTAACTCCTGGATGTTGACAAAATTCTCCCGGGTATTGACCAGATTGTTGGTCTTCAATTTTGAAATCAAATGCCCGAATTCTGCCTGGTTTGAATATAAATTTGCTCAAATTTGTCCGGCCTGGATAGGCGCTGAAAAAATTCTGGAAACTTTATACTAGCCGTATACTATTCGATATTCGATTTTATTTATTTACATAGTATACCGTCTCACGACATAACTTGACGAACATAATTCCTATAATTCACTCGGTCCATGGCAACCGTTCTCCAATTTCTCGGGCACCCCACGTTCGCCAGATCACGCTCCACTTCGTCTAACCCCTCGCTCGTTGCGCCCCCGCTCGTCGATATTCTCGACGAATATTCGATTATGAACGGTAAATTTAAAAAATCGCCTTTACCAGGAATTGAACTCGAGTTTTCTGTTTGCCTCTCTTACACCTTTCTAATAGGCTAAATCGCCATGTATAAGCTAGTCAAGCTGTAGCTCTCTATTTCAGTTGATTTAATCGAGTTGAATTTGTTGCTAGATTCTACGGTAGAAAATGATTATCGTACCCCAACCAATTGGGGCTCTGTTTTCCCCCAGGTAAACAAGTTAAAGTAAAAACTTCTGTTAAAATTGATTGTAGCGAAAAATCAAAATTTTAAGATGGTGTAAATTGAGGAACAATGTGTAGATGCATCATGTTGCAGTGCGTGCATTATTGATCATAATCATTTAACGATCATAAGTGCTTATTTTCCGGTGCTCAAAAATAATAATATTTTCGTCACTGGAGAACCTTGGTGTTTTTTTTTAAATATATCTGTAAAGTGAAAAAAGATTGCTTTTTTGCAAAAATATTAATACTTTTGGAAGTACGAAAATGTTCCTCATAAAAAATAATTCAAAAAATTACGTAATTCTGTGGGATAGAACGGTGCATACTGTGTGCATGACTTCTTAGTGATTAAGTAAGAAGAAATAAATTAGGAACTTTTGCTACCAACTTGGATAGTTTATATATATGAACAATCCAATATATGAAAAGAACTTATTGTATTTTCAAAGACTTTACTATTTATTTCACACAAAAATACATAAAAATATTTATTTGCCCTAATCGTAGTTAGAAAACATTCATAACAGCTTTTTTCACTACCCACGACTGCCAAAGATATGCCCGAAAAAAAAAAGTTTCCTATTATCCCCACCAATACCAGTAGCATATCGATCCTCGTGGGATCCTCCGTCGTTTAGTGATTTATGCAAAATTAGTTGTTGACTTCCGCAGCCCGCGATCAGCAAAGTACTATTTAAGAGCCACAGGTTATCGAGCAGCCAACAATTCAATCGAGCGACGCTTCCCAGTCGAGTCGAATTGAACCGGGCGATAGTTCACATACAGTTTAGTAAAATCAGTTATTTGTGAAGCAAATTGGGTATTTTTAAAAGTGTTGAATCATCGAAAATAGGATCAGAAAGTGAAAATGTCGCGCTTGGTTATTTTATCGGTTGTGATTCTAGCATCAACAGGTTATTTAAAAACGAATTCTTTACCATTGTTGTGATTGACGACTTGTTTTTAAATTTTTTAAAGGTTTCTCGAGTGCGTTACAAGTACTGACATTCCCGAGAACAGCAACGGTCGCAGAAAACCAGAAAAATGTGAACTTACTGTGCAAAATCCCTGGAGGAGAATCGATTGACTTCTGCATGTAAGCTGATGTTGAGAAAATATTAGTTTTGAATAAACTTAACAAGTTTCCTCAATGTTTTAGTGTGAATGTTCCTGGAGTTAAGGCCCCTTTCGCTAGTTCAGATCGTCTACCGACACCAGTCGAGGGAATCAAATTCTATGGCGAGGGTTGGAGCAAAGGATCTTGTGGAGTTACCTTGGACAGTATCAAGCCGGAACATGACGGTACTTTTGAGTGTTCGGTATCAATCAAGGGTCAGCTGTACAAGGGTTCGATCGATATTGTGGTGCAAGGTGAAGGTTTGATTAAGTTCTAAATTTCAAAATCATTTATGAAAAAAAAATCTTATTCTTCTCAGTGGCCCCTGAGCCTCCGAAAATCGAGGTATCCAGCAATGTGGACAACAGCAATGGAGAGTTGGACTTCGGCAAACCACTAACAGTTCGATGCATCTCTCGAAATGGTTGGCCAGGTGCTAAACTTTCCTGGTACTTGGATAGCACTCCAGTCACCACCGATCTAGGAGGTCCTTTCTCTGAAACATTCAATCGACGAACGACAGTTCAACAGTACTTCCGGAAGCCTATCACAGTTGAGGACAACCGGAAACGCTTGATTTGTCGCGCCGAACATGTTGCATATCCTAATGGATTCATGGAAGTTGAGCTGCCCATCAAGCTTCGGAAATGTATGTTTATCAGTTCACAATGTAATTTTAAATTTCTATTAACAGTTTGATTTCATATTTAGCAAACGGTAATGAAAATGCCATTCGAGTTGATGAAACAAAAGTTGTTCCGGTGAAACCAACTTTGCCAAAGCTTTTGGTGTCCAGTAGTACCCAAACCAAGGACGGAGCCTTCCGAGTTGGATCGGACATGGTTGTTCAGTGCATTTCCAGAGACGGAAAACCAGCTGCCAGCTTTCTCTGGTTCTTGGGTAACTTAGAAATTCTCAATTTTTTACTGTTTTTTTTTTTTTAATAAATAATAAATATCACCCCACCATCAGATGATCAACTGATCTACGAGGGGCTGTCTGTTCCGTTTCTGTCTTCGAGCTTCGGAAGGACCACGGTCCAGCAGGTGCTGCAGCGAAAGGTTCTGCCCGGCGATAATGGTAAAACGCTCATCTGCAAGGTTCGTCATCCAACGGGAACGAGTGAAACGCGGCTGAAAATTGCGACTTTCAATTAGGAAGTTGATTGGAGAGCTTGTTCTTGTTGGTTGCTTAGTGTTTAATTTTTAAGTATAAAAATCTGTATTAATCTTGAAACTGATAAATAGTTTTTGAATTTGTCAACGAAATATTTGAGAAAAGTTTCCCTTCAACCAAATACCGTTGATTGAGGCCCCTTGGTATCAAAAAATTAACTTTATAACATCAGGTCGAATATTGAACATAATAAGCTTAAAATGGTTTATCCTGTGAACCTGACGTCAATATATATATATATATATATATACTAGCTGATCCCGTACGAACTTCGTTTCGCTTCAAATCATTGGTACGTCAAAATGAGTTTAGAAAATGAATTCGAAACATTCTTTCGACAATTTTGGGGAAAAAATTGAACAGTGTTTAAGGTCGCTACTATTACTATTACTTGAAATTCAAATTAAACGGTTGATTGGCTTTTTATTAAAATTTATGTGAGAGTGTTTTCTTCTTGATCGATTGCAAAATCTAGACATTATGGCAGAAACATGTACTATTTGTTTATGTGCACGACTCTTTTGCTTTACCTTCACACTTAAATTGGTATTAATTAACTGCCTCCATCAAAATTATTGCACAAAACACTGAACTTTCAATGAAACCCTCTTTTTCTTTCCCATGGCCCGAAATTCGATAATTGAAACCAATTTTACGTTACTCAAAACTCCCTTGTGCCATTTTTCTTTTCAAATTATATGTAAAATAACGTCAGGAACTTGCAAACAGTGAACAGTGAATATAGACGCCCCTTTCGCCGACTCTTGACACGGAACATGCTACCTGGAGTCAATTGCTCATAGTTAATAACCCTCATCTGAACATTTTCATCTCAATCCGATGCATGATCACGACAATATCGCGAAAACAGTGAGCAACTAACATGGACGGCCTTTTTTTGACCACGATTCATAACTTGACACCTGAAATCAATTATCTTTTCTGTTAAACTACCGTGTGTCAATTTTCATTACAATTCTATGCTCAATCAAGAGAATATCGTAAAACAGTGAACAGATAATAACCCCTTTTGCCGACCCCTGAGGCAAGATTTGAAACCTGAAAGCAAAAGAGCGTCCCTCAAAACTCCTATGCGGAAATTTTCATCTCAATCCAATGTAGAATAACGTCAAAATCGAAAAAACATTAAAGTTGGGTATGGACGACTCCTTCAGCCGACTTCTGATTCGCAATTCGAAACTTGAAATCGATTGCTCGTCCCTCAAAACACTCATGTGCTAATTTTCATCACAATACGATCTATAATAACGCCAATATCGCAAAAACATTAATCAGTTGATATGGACGACCCCTTTTGCCGACCCCTGACCCTAAATTTGATAACTGTAATCGATTTCTCGTCTCTCAAAACACTCATGTGCAAATTTTCATCACAATCCGACGGAAAATAACGTTAATAACGTGAAAACAATATTTGTCTTGTATGAACGACCCCCTTCAGAAGGGGTCGTCCAAAAATCTAAAAACATTTTTCATCATTCCTGGTCCTAATGAGCATCCATGCCAAATTTCAGATCTCTAGCTCTTAAGTCGGCTGAGTCTATAGAGGACAAACAAACAAACAAACAAACAAACAAACAAACATACAGATAATTGCTTTTTATATATATAGATGAGCAATTGACTCCCGGTAGCATGTTCCGTGTCAAGGGTCGGCGAAATGTGCGTCTATATTCACTGTTCACTGTTTTCAAGTTCCTGAAAATCTTCTCTGGTTGCATTTGAAAAATTCAAAATTCAAATTATTAATATAAATACTTTAACTACTCAAAAGTCACAAATTTGTACTAAATGTGACCCTTTAAAAATAAAATTCATTACAAAAATGAAAAAAATATTTTTCAACTTTTATGCAGGATTTCTAACTGGGATTCATAATTGCTATCATTTTTTTTTTACTTTATGAAACGAATGGTTGATGATCTAGCCAAAAGAATTTGTTGTTGGTTTTTCCCAATATTTTTACAGTTGTCAGCCATTTTTTTCAGTTAGAGGCTTATTCATCTGAATTATTTCAAAAATATCTCGACAACATGATAATATAACATTAAAAATAATGATACTTTAATCAGGAAACATATACACTTTTTAAACGATGAAACATTAGAAAGCACACTTTGTAGCCCATAGACCTAACTAAAGGTGCTACCGTTGCATGATGTTGCAAATTTGCAACAATTAATAAAAGGCCATTATATCAGACAAAAAACCAAAAAAAATCTTCAAATTGTATTCAATTGTGTTAATTGCATTACTGAAAATGCGAAAATATTTTTTTCAGACAAATTTTTTTTTCGCAGTGTGAATTGGACTAGGTCAAAACTCTGAAAAATAAGCCATTTTAAATATTTCATATTTTTCAAATTCATGTTGGTCTAGTTCGTATATGTATACTCAGAAAGTCATTTTTTTTAATTCAACGTTATCTTGAAGTTAGAAATATTATTGCCATGAAGAAAAAAGTTAACTATTTGGATTTCTGTAAAAGTTACAACAGCTTTAATTAATTGTTGCAAATTTGTTACTTTATGAAACGAAGGGTTAATAAATAAATACAACACAAGAAGCACAAAGCGCTATGTAGGCGAACCTAGATAAGCGAGAACTGGATCAGTAAGAAAACCTTAATATGTGGATGAAATCATCAGATACCATTTATTAAAGATCAAAACCACCATTGACGAAAATGCAAAATCTGGACAAGTAAGGGTGCCAGAATTTTTCCAGCACGTATTTTGGCAAAATTTGGTCATTTGATTTCAAACATGCCGACCAAAAATCCGGGCAATATCCAGGCAAATTTTGTCGAAACCCAGGAATTACTCAACAAAAATCCAAAAAAATTGTTCGAAACTCGTAAGCAAATTTTTAGTTGTATTTTAGGCTTCCGCAAACCCAACTACAATTATTTGTATAAAACTTAATAAAAAAAAATATTTGTATTGAAAATTATTAACAATACTATTTGTTTTTTTTTTTTTGGTTTAGTAAATCCGGGCTGTTTTCAACGTAACCTGGGCAATCGGGCGGGACTAGACTTTCTCCAAATTTGGTATTAAATATCCGGGCAAACCCGGATAAAACCTGGCTTATGAATATGCAAGAATCTTTCATGCTGGGTAGACTTAAAAAAATTCAAGGAGATTATCATCAACGAGCTTAAATTGTGGTCCAAACAGGCATCCTGGGCTGTCATAATTCTTTAAAAGCATCGAGGGCTGGTTGGTTCCAATTAGCTTAGGTAATCTTGATTAACTACTCACATCCACCTTAAAGGGTGCTTAATCGGTATAGCGCACGGCACCCTTCCAAATAAACGAATTTCAAATCAAATCACATCCACCTTAAATCGTAAAACCCGATATGCTTGTTCAGAAATGAATGATGTTGGGGATTAGCAGCTTATTCACACTGCATAAATCTTTGAAAGTCAATAACGAAGCCGGCCACGTCCTAGTAGTCAATGGAGAGATTTCGAAGAAAAAAAGGGATGTAAGATCTGTTTTGTGCTTTAGGACCGAGGTTACCTTTGTATCCTAACAAATTAATTTTGGTTGGAGGTAGGGTGAAAAGAAACAATTAGGAGCAGAGATGTTAAAATCGCGAGTCTACATACTCGCACTTTGCCCTTCTTTGCAGAACGATTTTATTTCGTTAAACTCAATCTGCAATGATGCTATCTAAAGTTCAACTCGGAAAGCATCAGGAAGTAAGCTTCGGATAAACTCGGCAGGAGTAAACAGCAATCGGGGGGGAAACATCAGCGAAGCAAACGAACAGTTCTGCGAATTAAAGAAAAAATCGTTTTCGTTCGGCAGCCGAACACATCAATCGGACAACGCATGGGGGCGTGGCTAAAAGTGATGGATACAAGGGAACGGGAAACGAGCGAGAGAAGGGTGCGAGGAATGTTAACTCGGTCCGTCGGGCAACGATCGCTCGTGAGCATTCGTGTACGGCAAGCTTCGTTCTGTTGTTTCATTGGTGTGATTTTATTCCTGCGAGGAGGGGAAAACATCAACTCGGAACTGTTCTCTTCGTTTTGTGTGCAAGCACGTCATGATTGGAACGAAGATAAAATCAATCTGCACACAACGAGTTAAACTCGGAAAAAATCAGCCGAATGATTCTTTCCGAGGCGAGTTTAAACACCGCTGATTAGGAGACACTTTTGACGAGTGTTACGATGAGTCATGAAGATCATTTCCCTAACCCTCATAAGTTATTAAAAGCTTTCAGTTGCTATAAAAGCCAGATTTTTTATGATGAGTTTAATGGAGACAACGTGCACAATGCAAATGATCTTAAAAGCAAGCAAGCTTTTATAAAAATTTGAATTTGGAGACAAAAAAGGTTAAAGTTTTCCATTTCATTGATTGGCAATAAAAAAACAAACAAGTCATTCGTCCTGGTGTAAGAATCCTCATTATCAAATAATTTAATAAAAACATCAGATGATACGAATTACAAAAAAGAAATTAAGGGTAGAACTAGCTTAAGATACTATAATTTGTAGAGCCATCACTGCATGTGCATCAAAGTTAGAGCTCAAAATGTGGATTCGGCAGTTAGAAGAAGAAATGAATGTCAAACTTCCATTTAAATCCAATTATATAAAATTTAAAAAACTCTGTTTAAACTACAATGAAATATCAGTTGATTCAAAGCAGGAAATCATCAAAACATACATTTTTATCACCGGGGATCAAATGACCCTGAATACTTTTTCCTCTAAATTCTCATGTTCCTGAACCGATTTTTACAAAAGTTATCGTTTTGCAATGCTTGTAACTTTATTTAGCTTAATTTTAAAGATATTCAAAGTCGACGAATTTTTTTTTTGAAAACATGCCTCGTTAGCTGTGAGTCAGTCATAAGTGCTCGAAAAAAATTGTTTACCCGAGAAAGCTAAAGTTAAAAGCTATAGGTTGCACATATAAATATTTTTTAAATTTCTTATGATCATGGCCACAACAAATAAAACTAAGTGATTTAGTTAAAGTCGATATAATTCAACAACATACAAATAAAAAAACCATGCTTGTCCAACACCTCGCAAACAGAACAGAGCAGAGAACGAATTACACTTTTATCATTTCGGTTTCCGAGTGCACTGCTCAGCCGATCAACGTTCACTTATCTTTTTGCCGAGTGCGCCCGATTGCGGTTGCTCTGACGGTCGGGTGGACGTCGCTCGCTCTAAAGAAAAGAGAAGGAGCTGGCAAGAAAATTGTGCTCTAGCGACGCTGCTGTGCCGCTCAGTGTATCAAGCCAGAAAGATTTCAATGCAGGAATGTTTTCTTCAAAAAAGCCGTTATGCAGTGCGGAACAGTGCATCAGTTGAAGAGGTCCAATGTAGGTTTATGTATGAACTATTTTTGTACGTAGCCGGGCCGGGCACTTCCTGGCAAATTATTTGAAAAACATGGTGAAAACCGGGCAAATAATCTGAAATTCTCCATTCCATAAACCGAGCAATATCCGGCCAAATCTGAGGAAATTCCAGACATTCATCTAGTAAAGAAAAACGACTTACATTTTTTTTTGTCGCAACACATCAGCAGTGTCAAATTTATGTTTAAAGCATACGAAGTAAAGTTTTGGTTTGATGTTTGATGAAAAAAACTTTCACAAATCCAATTTTTGACAAATAATTTTAAACTGAATTCGATTTTCTTGTTTCATTTTCCAAATAATGTGGATGAAACTGGGCAAAATCCAAGTAGTTTTTTCACAATATCCGGGCATCCGCAAATTGCTGTTTACTTAGGTTTATGTGCTCTTGATATCGTACGTGGGAAGCATTAATTTACAAAAGCAGCAATTCGAAAAGTAACATTTACTCAAATTATCCAAAAATCTTTGCCTTTTAAACAAACCGTGAACATTACGCAAGAATCTGGGACAAATTTAAGTAATAAAACTTCAAAACTTTCACAAATAGTAAAATTTAGGATTTATCTTCCTTAACCGCTACGCTTTTGATATTTTTCGACCGAAGAAAGCTATCGTAGCTAATCATTTGTCCTGGTGCAGAACATCAATCTAGAGGAACTCGCTTAGGAATGAAAAGATAGGTGTTTTGGACAAAGTTGTTAATTTGCATATTTTGATATAAAATTTAAAGGCGAGATATTTAAAAATAGCGCGATAATAACAATAACTTTTTGTAGTGCATTTTTCAAGTATTTTTTTTTTATTCAACCGTATCTTCTTGGGTTAAGATTGTAGAACTTTGATATGTTAAGCAAAGTTGTGTATTTTGTTGAGATAAATAACTTTGTAGAAGAAACTTAAGCTCTAATATGCTAAACAAGAAAGTTATGATTTATATCTCGCTATTGGTGGACTTCTAAACTTTATATTTCATATAAAAATATGCGCTTTATTATACAGAACAATGTTGTCGAAAACACCAGCATTCTATCTTAACTACCTTTGGCGTTATTAATTTAGTTCCGTTAGATTTATGTTCTGCATTGTAAATTCTGACGCACTTCCAAACATCGATCCAGACGCAACCGATGAAGACAAACCGAGTTTTCTGTAAAGCTTCTCTATCGCCCGAGTGCGAACGAATTTATCTGCACCGGGACGCACTTCATCAGTTTGCTTGCTTCTCTTGCCCACACTCGGGTGGACGCTTGGTCGCTCTGGAGGTAACGGAGCATTTTTTTAAAGATTCTCCGTTTGGGAGAGCACAGCGAAAAAAATACACGCTCTTACTCTGAACGGGCAAATCTGAGGAGCGATGCCAAGCATGAAAAAAACTAAGTGATTTAAGAACCTTATTTTTTAAAGAATCAATCGCCAAAGCTGTTCCAGTCTCATTGTTTTTTTTTTA
Organism: Uranotaenia lowii; assembly: GCF_029784155.1. Classification (NCBI taxonomy): domain Eukaryota; kingdom Metazoa; phylum Arthropoda; class Insecta; order Diptera; family Culicidae; genus Uranotaenia; species Uranotaenia lowii. Next base: position 420,302,930 of record NC_073692.1, read on the forward strand.
AGAGATTTGGAAAGTTAACGTAATTTGTGATACTTTCGGATCTTCAGATTAATAAAACATGAAACACAGAAGTTTTGGCGATTATTCAAACGTAGCTGTTTTCGCACTTTTTATGAATCTACATTTTCTTAGACTATTCTTACTTCTAAATTCGGCTTCGTACTGGATAGTAAGTATGTTAACGCAAGATTTGGGAAATTCATCTATATGCAAAAGATGTTTCGTGTCAATTCATTTTTCAAAAATTTTCTATTGTGAATAGAACAGATTTGGAGTTTGATTCATTAAAAGAACGGTTACTTTTTTACATTTTTTTTGTAGCCACGATCTCAAGAAATTTTAAAAAAATATTTCCATGAATGCAGCATGTAGCCTTTAGTTTCAACTTTCTCAGGCACTAAGTGAATTTTTTCCGAGCACTTAATTACTGACTTATGTACAACCTGTTTCCCGAAGAATGTTTGAAAAAAATCCTCGATTCTGAATAATTTTAAAACAAACAATTTTAGCAAACTATTTTCTGAGAATCATATTTGTGTCACGAGTTACCAGTTTTCCAAAACTTTAAACGCTTTAAAAATCGGTTAAGAAACAAGTGAGTTTTAGTAAAAAGAGTGTTAGGGGTCCTTTGACCCCCGGCGGTATAAATAGGCAAATCGTATTTCGAAATCTACAAACTTAAAAAAAACTATCATAACGAAAAAATACGTTCATTTTACAAACAAAAATAGTCATTTAGGAAAATTTGTGAGAAATTTGTCCTTTGAAGTTCAAAATTTGTCCTTTGACCCCCTGCGGAATGTTTAGTGTTAACCTAATAAAATTGTCGAAAAAATACATAGGATAATTGGAAAAACTGTGGCTCACTTGACGAGTAAACATATAAGGTCTTCTTCAGGTTTTTCATATGAATAGAATGGCCTTACTGGCCTAGTCAAAAATTCAGCCAGAATATTTGATAGAGCTTTAGAATTATTCGCCATGCAAAAATTGTACTCGATAACTGTTTTTTTTTTGTTACAGTTGATCATTTTCAACACAATATTTGGATTATTTATGAGAATCAATAAGGGTTGGAAACAAATTTATGGTGCGTCATAATTCCTATGTCACAGAACAATCCCACAGTAAAACTCCTAGATTTATCAAAAGATCAGTCAATAGAAAGCCATTACTATCTTCGGTTCAGCAGCTTTTTAATGAGCTCCAAAGACTTCGGGAGGACCAGATCCCATATAAAGTCCCCCAAACCAAACCATCATCAGCTCAGTCCTTTGGTGATCGTTGATTAGGAACTTTTGGCAAAACCCTCCGTAAGTTAGACCCCAGTTTTGTCTCATCGCTTCGCAACCTCATTAGCACCCCAATCTAATGAGACCCAGCAGTAGAATGGCAACATTTTTACTGATTTCCTGCTTGATTTCGGCGTTGGTGGGTTCGTAGTTTTTTTTATACTTTTGAGATATTCAAATTTGAGGCTCGGAAGTAATCTTCCTGAAAATTAATAAACTCTGACGATTTTTTTTTTCCAGCATCCGGCAGCACGTTGGACGTTCTGACCTTCCCGAATGGCAGCACTATTGTGGCCGAAAATCAACGCAATGTTCATCTCCTGTGTCAACTGCCCGAAGATCAACCGATTGACTTTTGCGTGTAAGATAAATCATTCTTTGGTGGTTGGGGTGGGGGGTTTCGAAAAATTTATGATAGTCGTAAAGATTTATTTGGGAAGCATGGCGAAAAATGGTCTTTATGGTTTGCTAATTGTTTATTTTCGTTTTCATTCCAGTGTGAACGTTCCGGGGGTAAAAGCTCGATTTGCAAGTAGCGAGCGTCTGCCGATTCCCGTGGAGGGAATTACCTTCTATGGAGATGGCTGGAGCAAGGGATCCTGTGGAGTGACATTGGCCAAGATCAAGTCGGAGAACGATGGAACATTCGAGTGTTCGGTGTCTGTGCAGGGAAAACTCTATAAGGGGACGATCGATATCGCTGTTAGAGATCAGGGTGAGTTTGTGAATCCGAATTACTTACTCCTAATGACTTTAATTTTAATGTTCCTTATTATTTTCTCAGTTCCTCCGGTTGCTCCAGTGATTGAAGTCATTAATGCAGGTAACGAAGCTGCTGGTGAACCATTCACAGCTAGATGTGTCTCACGAGGTGGCTGGCCTGGTGCTACACTTTCCTGGTATCTGGATGAAACACCGGTTTCGGAAGAAATTGGTGCCGTATTTTCCGCAAGTTACAACTACAAAACAACCGTTCAACAATTCTTCCGAAAGACGGTTTCAACGGCGGATGATTCCAAACAGCTCAAATGTCGCGCAGAGCACTCTGCTTACCCGAACGGATACATGGAAGTGACTTTGCCAATCGGAATGCGTCAAGCTCCTTCTCAGGAAATCGCAGCTGTTGCCGGAAGTGCTAAATTGGGCGATACGGAATCCGAATTCAAAATGGGATCCGATTTAACGATCGATTGTATCGATGGAGAAGGCAGATCGGCGGCCAATTTCCTCTGGTTCTTGGACAACCAACCTATCTATGAGGGACTTCTGAAAAGTTCAGTAGGTATTTCGACTGAGCAAGCACTTCAAAAGCAACTGAGCGCCAACGATAAGGCCAGTACGCTTACTTGCAAAGCACGTCATCCAACTGGAGTAGCTGACACTTGGCTCAAGATTGCAACTTTGGAATAAAGATTATGGATTACAAGAAAGTAAAAATACGATAAATTCAATAAAATACGATGCATGGTTAATTTTTATTTCATTCCACAATTCCAATAATCTAATAATTATCCTTGTAAACAAATCCAAAAAGTCAACACAAATCCATAATTTTCGTTCGTCACAATACATTTGAGGCATTTGAGGCCAAAGGGGTAAAGTAAAGGTTGCCACAACTTTTTCAGCACGTACCCGGGCCTGAAAAATCCGGGCAATTTTCTATAAAAACTTGGCAAGATCCGGGCAATTGATTTTAAAATAGACGACCAAAAATCCGAGCAAATTTTGTCAAAACTCAAAAATTACTAATAAAAATCAAGATAAAAAATTAGAAAAAAATTTTTTTTTTTCATCAAAATTTATCGACAGATTTTAATTTGTTTTTTAGGCTTCGAAAAAACATTTTATGATTATTTTTAGAAAACTTGCTTAAAAAATAGTTTTGAAGGCAAAAATAAACAAATTGTATAGTAGGGGAGATGTGGGCATAATGGCCACCTTAAGGAGAACGGTTATTTAACCATAGAAAATAGCTATAATATGGAGGTTACATTATTGTTTCGTGTTCAGACACTTGAGAAGCCTATTCCCTAACGGTCTGAAACGTGAAAAACTAGATGAAAACGTTAAAAAATGCATTTTAAAAATTTTTGCCAAAAGCTGAAAACCAGCCACTGTGGAGGCATAATGAGAACCCCCCCTGAGGCAGTATGAGCACCATTTATCAGAGCAAGATGTGCGTTTTTGCCGGGGAATCTAGCAGCGAATTCAATTCGATGAAGTCAGGTGAGTCGTAGATTCATCAAACAAAGCAATAACAAAATAATCTAGGTCTGTTTGTAGAATACAAACAATTCACGCACGCTCATACATTAAGTGCTTTGTTCGGAGGATGATGCTACTAGCCGTATAATGTAACAATAAAAAAATCGGATCATGAATTGTGAATGGAAAAAAAATCACCTCGAACAGAAACCTAACTCTAGTCTTTTGATTACCTCTCCGACACCTTACCAATAGGCTAAATCGTCGGATGAAAACTAGTCAAGGTGTGGCGCTATAAATCAATTTTAAATCGCTGCTAGATTCTACGGCAGAAAATGCTCAATATGCCTCGATAATATGGTGCTCTATATGCCCCTAGTCAACAAATTTAAGTAAAAACGTGTTTTAAAATTGATAAAAGTGAAAAATCAAAAATTTTATGATGGTAAAAATTGAGAAACAATGTGTACATCATGTTGCAGTGCGTACATTATAGATTAAGGTTATTTTAAGATCATAAGAGCTTATTTCGTGGTGCTCAAAAATTATAATATTTTCGTAAATTGAGAACCAAGCTAGTTTTTTTAAATATCTCTGTAAAGATGATAAGGAGATTCCCTTTTTTGTGAAAAATTAATACTATAGGAAGTACGAAACAAATCCTCATGAAAATTTATTTAAGAAAATACGTACTTTCGTAGAAAAGCGTAGTGCTCATTATGCCCTGGGTGCTCGTTATGCCCTCATCTCCCCTACAATTCGTTTTTGTTTGATTTGTCAAATATAGTGGGGCTTTTTTAATGAAATTCGGGAGACCAGGCCGGTCCGAACTGTTCCCAATTTTTTTTTTTTAAAACACAGCATACCCGGATAAAACCGGATAATCTGGTAACCAAAGAAAACACGCTTGAAATTTTTTAGGATTTTTAGGAAATTGGTTTTTTTTATTTCGAACATAAAGTTCCTAAATATGTTAAAAACATTTTAAAACCTGAAAAAAAAATCACCAAAGATGGTTTGAAATATGAAAAATTGATTAGTTTTTTTTTTCGAATAAAAATTGACCCTTCAGCGTTACGGGCCTCATTTGTTCAAAAGCCCAATGGAGGGAAAAATTTGAGTAGTAAATATTGATAACCTTCGTTCGGTTATAAATGACCTCATCGATTTTTCAGAAGCAGATCAAAAGTCATCCCAATGACAGATATTATATTCCGATATGTTTTTGTCGAGTAACAAACTTGGGTATTTGTCAATTTTCACTGTTGTATGTTGTCATATCGAACATTTCTTCGACTTTTAATCAAATAAGAATGACGTACCGTTTAAGTGTAGATTTTGTATAAGTTTGTGGTAAATTTTTATATTTAAAAAAAACTGGAACGTTTTACAAGAGTAAGCAAGTCTAGGACAACAAGCTAGAAACCTTATTATATGGTAGAGTTTGAAGGAAAAAATAAAAGAGGAATAGTGCAAGGGCCTATGAAATTGAATGAAAGCAAAATTTATTTTTTTGCTGTTAAAAACTTTATTTGTAATCTAAAAAAATTTCAGCCCCTCAATTTATGCAGCATCATTGTCCATCTTCAAATTTAATTGTTTTTCGGCCTTAAGGATTTTTTTGGACCGCGAAGAAATCTTAACCAAGAAACACCGAAATTCAGCTTTGTACATATCAGAATTTACTAGACCAAAAGTTACAAATTTAGTATCTTTGAACCACCGAAAGTAGTTTGTTCAATTTTGTAGAGTTTCATGATTCATTTTTAATTATTTAAGTTAAGTCTCTAATAGTAGCTCATTCTTAGAAATTAAAGAACGAGGATTCTCATACTTGGTCTGTGATTTTTTAGAATATCACGTTCTCTATTATAAGCAGTGACAACCTAGTTTTTCACGAGTTTTGCTCTAACTGCTGTGTATATTATTTTTTTATTTATTAATTTTATTTGCTTCATTTGGTTTAAAATATTTGAAATGTTCCAAACTGTCTTAGCAATTGATAAACTAGCATTCGTAAATATTATGAAGGTGTTTTATATCAATAATGATCAAGAAAACTCGTTCATAACGTCAAAATAGGGACTGATCAATGTAACCTCAAAGCATCAAATTCTTATCAGAAATCGAATTTTAAATCATACTAAAAGTAGTCTCATAAATTTCTACAACCTTCTTTTACGTTCATAGGAGTCCAGTACTGGTTTCAAAAATATTAAGTATGCCACATTCCCCTAATAAAATAATCGAAAAATATTGAAAAAAGTTATCAATATTAACCCATCTCATCCATCATAATTGAAATAGGTATTCTACACATCTGATCTCAATCGCTCTTAGTTCTGGAAAAGTTTTAGATCCGCTCTCATATTCTTGAAGATAAATTCACTTTATGCATTGATAAGTTTAACCTCGATGCCTTTATATGTTGTTAAAATAGATATGTGTATTTTTGGTTTGGAATCATTATATATTTCATTCTTGTGAATAATGTTTAATATAATAAACTTCGTGTTAATATAATCAAAATGCAGGTACAAGTTTAATTGAGGTGTATCAGTAATCTGAGAAGATGTGATTTGACAAAATGCTCGAAAAACAGAGATGAACCCATGGAAAATTTATAATCTTCGTAAAAAAATTGATTTGAAAAAAAAAAACAAATTATTTTGTAGAAATTTTTTCTGTAAACAATATCCCGACAAAATTTCAAGTTTACAGTTTAATAAAATTATAAAATTTGTACGAATCAGTTTGATAAAAATGAGGGACGGGCGGGACGGGCTTGTGATAAAGCATATTTGTCTAGTTAGTTGCTTTCTGTGCAATAAAAATTATCATAACAAAAAGTCCAAATAATTTTATTTGAATAATGAATGTTATTTCACGTTTTTCAGAATATTTTTTCAAAATTGCAACAAAAATTTTTGTTAATTTTGAAAGACTAAGCAAAACAACCGAAAAAACACATTCTGATTAAAACTAAAATTTCAAATCTCTAATCGATTTTTCGTTTCAAAACAGCGAGCTCACCAATTTCGTTATAAAGTCACCTTTTTTTCACTTTTGTCATATTGATCATATGTAGATTTTATAGCTTTTGAAGTTTTTTTTCCATTTTTGTCATTTTTGTCATTTTTGTCATTTTTGTCATTTTTGTCATTTTTGTCATTTTTGTCATTTTTGTCATTTTTGTCATTTTTGTCATTTTTGTCATTTTTGTCATTTTTGTCATTTTTGTCATTTTTGTCATTTTTGTCATTTTTGTCATTTTTGTCATTTTTGTCATTTTTGTCATTTTTGTCATTTTTGTCATTTTTGTCATTTTTGTCATTTTTGTCATTTTTGTCATTTTTGTCATTTTTGTCATTTTTGTCATTTTTGTCATTTTTGTCATTTTTGTCATTTTTGTCATTTTTGTCATTTTTGTCATTTTTGTCATTTTTGTCATTTTTGTCATTTTTGTCATTTTTGTCATTTTTGTCATTTTTGTCATTTTTGTCATTTTTGTCATTTTTGTCATTTTTGTCATTTTTGTCATTTTTGTCATTTTTGTCATTTTTGTCATTTTTGTCATTTTTGTCATTTTTGTCATTTTTGTCATTTTTGTCATTTTTGTCATTTTTGTCATTTTTGACATTTTTGTCAATTTTGTCATTTTTGTCATTTTTGTCATTTTTGTCATTTTTGTCATTTTTGTAATTTTTGTCATTTTTGTCATTTTTGTCATTTTTGTCATTTTTGTCATTTTTGTCATTTTTGTCATTTTTGTCATTTTTGTCATTTTTGTCATTTTTGGCATTTTTGTCATTTTTGTCATTTTTGTCATTTTTGTCATTTTTGTCATTTTTGTCATTTTTGTCATTTTTGTCATTTTTGTAATTTTTGTCATTTTTGTTATTTTTGTCATTTTTGTCATTTTTATCTTTTTTGTGGTTTTTATTATTTTTGTCATTTTTGTCATTTTGTCTTTTTTTTTTCAAATGTCAATAAATCTCCAAATTGTTTGAAAATTTTGAAAAATAAATCATACTTTAAGATAAGTTTTTGATTTTTTTTTGTTTGAATTATTTTTGGTTTTTTTGTAAACTGCTCAACATTTCAATTAATGATAAGCCTGCCAACGAAAAACAATTTTTCTAGAAAGGTTTCTCGAAACACAACGGGCAACTCTTCTAAAACTTGCGCTTCGCTAGTTTGAGTTTCGCCGGAAAGCTTCGATCAAACGATATAAAAGCTCAATACAGAAGTAGAAGATCTCCGGAGAGCTGATCGTTCTATCGTTACAGGTTTTTCTGTTCGTTCGATCTCCCAATGTTTTCAAATTTTCCGTTCAGGTGTAACGTTGCTAACTTAATCTGAAACAGTACTGACTTTTAATATGTGCTTTATAATGGAAAATAATTAACTTGAATTCACTTATATTTAAGTTTTTGCAACTTCTAACGATTTTAAAACCGATCAACTACTGTAGTGCAATGTTGCGCAACATGGCTGAAATCACGCAACATAAGCTACGTCGCACGCACATACGTGTATTGGAGAGTGCATTGGAGATGCAAAATTTGAGGCGATTTAAATGGATGAAGTCATCGGCAATCGAGTGCATCAATCATCCGTTCCCGTGTATCGTAAAGCTACAATATAATGCGAACGAATCGGTGAGTTGTTTAATGCGCTTTGACGATTGATATACAGTTGCAATTAAACGTAATTGTATCGTTTGTCCAGCTAGGAATAGTAGTGGCTAAACTAATGGCGCGAATAGTTTTCAAGAAATTTAAGACCTCTGTTCCGATGGTAGCCGGGAGTCAATAAATTTGTTTGGGGGATTAGCTCTCCGGATCAACTTTTCGAACGTGTGTAGGTAATCCAGAAAACAGGTTTGTTCGATTTTTTTCTTGTTTGGTCCAAGACATTTTCGGTTCTCTTCTTTCGGTTTGGGTCCGCTAGCTTTCTTCGGTCGATCTGCGGGCCAGCCTGAAGTGGAGTTTATTTTGACGTGCAAGTCAGCGAGAACAAAGCCTAGCATACATTTAACGGCCACAATTTTCTTTAAACGTTCTCTGTACGCTGTCTTGTTTCGTTCTCCCTTTTGCCCATTCCGCTGCAGAGCTCCGCGTTCTGTTTTCAGGTTACCCATCCAGCGATGTTATCGATGCGAGATATCCCCCCTTTCCTTCGGGGTGCTTCTTGTCCAACCAGAGCGAGTGAGTGGGTAATGTCAGATCGAGGCCCCAAAGGGAGAAGGAAAAAAACAACAGTCAGTAAAACCATTATACACACAGGGTTGGAACGAACGGGTTGACCGTGTAGGTCTTCAACGTTGTCAGGCCTCTTTCGCGTGTTCGCCATAAGCCAGGAGGAGAGAAATCTGAAATGAGAACTTACTAAACCAGTTTCCCTTCCTCGTTTGAATCTCCTGTGCCACTCTTCCTAGCTCTACACGACGGTCCCAAAAGTCCAGCACTTCGCGCTCCGATGGATAAGTCCAGTTCCGACAGCCAGCAAAGCGAGCAGCGGCCGTGCCTTAATCGAAAATTACCAAAACAACAAAGAAGAAAGCCTTCCAAAAGTTAAACTCTGCTCCAGTCCAATCCTCTACAGTCATTTTGAACCAGCAGGGAACTTCGTTGGGTTTTTTTTTGTAGGTACCTCTTTCATATTTGGGGTCCCTTTCTTCGCCCCTTTTTAAGACTCTTTGGCCAAAAGGCTTGGCTGAGCCTCCAAACGAGAAAACGGCAACGTCCACCTAGCATGATGTTTGTTTTATTCATTTTACCGCACTTGGTAAAAACTTTTTAGCATGTGTTTGTGAATTGTATTAGGTAGGAGTGCGGTTTTTTTTTTCATTCTCAACTCGGGAGCTTCTTGACCGTTGGACTGCGTTTCTGCTGTTTGGAAATCACACTCAAAAAGTCAACGTCTGAGTTCTTCGGTGTACCTTCTCACTCTCCGGGAGCTGTAAATTGACGATTTGACTTCTTCCTTCATAGGTGTTAGGATGAGCTATCGACGGAATTTGCAACAATATTTCTAACATCCAAACAACTGATCTTGCAGGCTTAGAACGACTTTTGAAAAGTCTATGTCAAGCTATGGCCGACAACCTTTTTTTTGCCATGGCCGACAACCATCTAGTTCGAATGATCAGTGCTGAACCACTGGTCAAAAGAATGAATAAATTTTGGGGTCTGAATTGATCATTAAAACTCTCAGATACTCGGCTTTCAACATACAGTTTAAAAAAAGTTAAGGAAAAATCGTGTGGATTGAGATGTTACACAATCGAGTAAGAAGAGTTTATGTTCGAATTCAAAAGGTTTCCTCTTTTTTTTAAAAACATTTTTTTGTGAAACCACTAAACATAGGGCTAGAATGACAAAACTTTTCAAAGAAATTCAATAAATTTTAAATCTCAGTTCATTTAGAAATGGGATACTTACAAATGCGTGTATCTAAAAAATCATTCGTTTAATCGAAAAACTATACATGAAGGAAATAAACTTAATCTTATGATAATTCATGAAAAAAAAAAAATTAAAAAAATGAATTTATAGTTTTTTGTTAGAAATATTACTACATTATTCTTGATATCTCACATCGGCCAGCGCACACTTTTTTCAGTCATGTTATTGGCCAGTTTTTCTCACTTTTACTTCGACAAATCTGTATTTCTGGGCTCTTTTGAAAGAAACTGTGTGCAATTCGTTCAATTCAGCTGTTTCAAAATTAATAAAACTTGAATATTTTAGTACCACTAAAAATCGTATTTACGGGAATGTCTACTGGCAAAATCTGACAAAAACGAAGCTAAACCATCATGAGATTGAACTTCAAAAATAATCGTTTAGTTAAGTAGGTTGCTTAATGTACATACAAGAGTACTTCTTTTAGGCTTTTAGGCTTAGGCTTTTAGGCGTCGATCATATTGAAAATTGTTCAACCGCTGGAATTTTTTAAAATAAGGTTTTTCATAAGTTTTGTCATCCACCAGAAATCACCTTTTTCATTGCCTCTGTACCGACTATACCGACTATACATAGCTAACGAGCTCTGGAACTAGGAAAAATTTGTTTTGAGGTTAGGTTGTAGTAACTCATAGCTAGACTACTCGATTTATCGGAGAAAAATTTACGGGACATTTAAGCGATCTACACTTATTTTTCGCTTATTCAAAATTGTAAATTCTAGTATGCCTCAAAAAGATTCAAAGTGTTTTCCTTTGAAAAGGATTACCCGAAAACCGGGTAAAAAAATCGCGTTACTTCCCCAAAACCACGTAGAAAAGCATAAAAAACCTTACTGTATTTCGCTTTTCACAAATAAGGCTGAAATACTAGCATAACAAACGGTGATTATTTTCTTCACTGGAGTATTCTACTGAATCGTGAATTGGATTTTTTTTTTCAATTTTGTAACACAATTCTGAATTGAAAATTCTGGTTTTGATTTTTCAATTTTCTAATACAGTGAATCCCCAATTTTGTCACGCATCGATTATGTCTGTCCCCGATTTTGTCTACCCCCGATTTTGATACATTTTTTATCTGATTTTGTCACCATATTTTATTAGATTTGAACATACTCAGATTAAAACCTTATCCTTTTGGGTTGATTATTAATTGATATAGCGTTAATTGACATTATTCTTAAGGAACATTGCTATCCAAGATGAAATCGGTAATGATAGTTGCTTATGAGTGACACAACGAAAAGATGTCTGGTTTTTGGCAAGAATTTTTTATTGATAACAATAAATGATGTCATCCTCTTGCGGCGAATTAGGAGAATTGCTTTTAAGAAAGCTCAATTTATAAAAAAATGGTTTGTTGATCATATAACTGTTTCTTATTATCGTTGTATTTATTCTTTTGATTTATACAATTTATACCAATCAACTATTCTTCCGAACATTCGTACACCTTCAATATCATTTATATTTTCTGAAGTATCACACGAATCCTTTGAGGTCAATGCTGCTGATTCTGCGTCTAATGTTACTTCTGAAAGGTTTAATGGCTCCAATGCTTCGATGTCCTCGTCAATTTCTGCCTGATTATCCAACGTCATATTCGAAATTTCTTCATCCGATTTGCTAGCATACAACCCCTCCTTCACGTCATGTGGTAAAATTGTATTATCGCTACTTTTTTCATTAAACAAATGAGCCAAAGGATCTTTGTCTTCGTTGTACTTCATCCCAATCATCGTGCATTCAAAAACATGTGTCCTTTAACTAAATGTTCTTCATGCTATAACCTAAAGCATGGATCTTTTTAAATCTGGACGCACTGTTTACTATACTAAAGCGCTCCTAGTTGTCGGATCTGGAATGTTTTGACAGTATTTTGTTTGGAAATGTTTCCTCTATCAGTGCTGGATCGTGCTAAATTTCATTACGATTCGTTTTGTTCCAAAAAAGTTACACGTGATGGAAGCTGCGAGCCGAAATTTATTTTTGGACACCCACGTTAAAAACCCGACATGGTAGGGTAAAAAATCTCGAAATCTGTACAAATGGTCAAACCGACAGTGTGCAGCGTTCTTAAATGTTTCCGTGAGATGCGTTTTAGTGGACGTAAGGATCGGAAACTGCATTTGAAGGTGTTGAGGACGATTAAGGTAAACCCAGGGCAGTCAGACTATGGCATTACCAAAAAATTCAATGCCGACCGGTGCACCGTCAGAAGGATTCGTCTGCGCGAAATAATACGATCTTATTGGGCCAGTAAGCAACCAAACCGGACATTGAAGAAGAATGTAGAAGCCAAAGGACGGGCCCGGAGCTATACAACAAAGTTCTAACGAAGTACGACGGATGCATCCTCATGGATGATGAAACGTACGTGAAGATGGATTTTGGGCGGCTTCCTGGCCAAAAATTTTACAAAGCCACTGATTAGAGTGATGTTCCCGCCAAGTTCGAGTTCGTTTTTGCCGATAAATTTGCAACATAGCGTTTGATCTGGTAAGGTATTTCCAGCTGCGGACGAAAAATTTCGATTTTTGTGAAAAACAAGACCATGGACTCCAAAATGTACAAAGAAGAGTGCCTGAAAAACGTTTTTTTTCGTACATTAGATCTCACAAAGGACCAGTAAGGTTTTGGCCAGATTTGGCAAGCTGCCACTATAGCAAAGAGGTACAACAGTGGGTGTCCAAACTATGATGGGTGGTATTCGATGAAAAGTTCGAAATTTCATCAAAACAAGACCGGAATATTTTTTAAAATTATTTTTCCTTTAAAGTGCAATAAAAACTCTACATTTTCAGTACAAAACATTTTAATTGCGTTTACATAGCTCCGAGATAGACCGTTTTTAATGCGTCCAGATTAATCGTGATCCATGCTTTATGTAACTTGTATGTTCTCTTGCTGAATATCCCCCACTGCTGGAGGTACACAAAAGCTCTCTCATATTATTTCAAAGTAGTCGAAGATTCCTTTGAATTCAGCTACAGTATTTGAAAGACCCAAATACTAGTATTTCACTAGCTACTTGCTAGCATCCTCAGTGGGTTATCGACTTCAATCTAATAAATTTGTTTGGTTCACTAGGCGTGGATGCCATTGTCACTAATAATCAAAGGTTTGAAGAACCTCTTAGCTGAATGAAACTATTATTTCAAAGTAGTCGAAGATTCCTTTGAATTCAGCTACAGTATTTGAAAGACCCAAATACTAGTATTTCACTAGCTACTTGCTAGCATCCTCAGTCGATAACCCACTGAGGATGCTAGCAAGTAGCTAGTGAAATACTAGTATTTGGGTCTTTCAAATACTGTAGCTGAATTCAAAGGAATCTTCGACTACTTTGAAATAATAGTTTCATTCAGCTAAGAGGTTCTTCAAACCTTTGATTATTAGCTCTCTCATATCATATTTGGTTTCATTCCATTGGTTAATAAGTTCTTAAATTTACAACTAAATTTTTAAGGAAAACTCTCCTTTCTCTCCCTGTGCTCTCTGCAAGGTGGAAGGGTCTATAACAGACATAGAAACATGTCTCGTAGCCAAATACATACCTTCCCATGAAATTTTGATTCCAATCGCTCGATTGGTTTCAAATTGAAATGTACTCAATGAAGGAAGGGTGAGTACAAATAATCATATTTCTCTAGGGAAATGTTTTTCTTATGAAAATACCATTCCGACATATTTGGTTCTTTTTGCTTGATTAGTTCATGAACCACGCTTTAAAATATTCTAACACATTGCGGACCAAATACGAGATACCTCTTTTTTGCGACAAGGTGTACTACACTTTAAAGCCTTACTTAAATGTTGTGAACTTTATAAACTTTCTTCTTCAAATTTAACACACTGGTATTGGTAACACAAAGCTACTAAATTTGTACAATTTGGTGCAGTAATCTCTGAGATACACAATATTTTAGTGTTTCATGGCTTGAATTTCTTTGCGGTCCTTAATTTGTTAAGGTTAAGATGGAACCCCTTCCCCTTTCCAATCTCCCCAATGAACAGTGGGAATTTTCAATGTGAAAAAGTTCTTCCATTCAGGCAAGAATTATGTACAAAGCTAAACGTTTAGTTGAAGAATAATGCCTGGATCGCCCTCTTTTCCCCTTAATTTAAACGATATTTTGTTGAATTGATAATTTATACAGGTTTAAACATGATGATGCTTTTTTCGTCGATTCAACAGTAACTTTCAAACCAATGTCGTTAATTACAAGGGCATTTTTAATATTTCATCAATTTAGGGGGAATTGCGTAAATTGAGGCTCTTTGCATAAAGTGAGCATAGAACAGCTCTCATCATATAATATATCAGGATTTTTTCTAAACCTGATTCTTTGTTTTTACCTCCTGTTTTTGCTTCATTTTTTGACGTAGAATTACGTCTTACGGCAACACTATAGGGGGGCAAATTGAAATTCGCGAACGGATCTCGCGTCACGAAAAACGCCTCTTTCAAAGACATCTTTCTTAAAAGACATACCAAGCGTGCTCAACGTTGATTGGCTATTCGAAAGTGAAAGAAAACTAGGACACCCCACCCCTTCCTGAGTTTTGGTTTTTGACCAGCCTACGAAAAATATAAAAGAAGGGGTCGACTGACGGTTTATTTCATTTTGTTTGAGAAATTCAAACCTGGCACATGGGCAGAACAGAGCAGAGATGACCAACAGCGGCGGGAGCAAGTAGTGATAGCTCAGGTCACCCGCGACACCAATCACCCATTCACACCAATAAACACACACACACACACACACACACACACACACACACACGCGCGCGCACACGCACACACACACACACACACACACACACACACACACACACACACGCGCACACGCACACACACACACACACACACACACACACACACACACACACACACACACACACACACACACACACACACACACACACACACACACACACGCACACACACACACACATACACACACACACACACTTCTCATCAACACCGTCCATCGCCATGTAACACACACCTTCCATCGCTACCCATGGAACACCACCCGCCCACCCGCAGCTATCCCACCCACCTATCGCACTCCACCACCACCTACTCGCCCATCGCACACAACCAACACCCACCAACCCATCGCACACACGCACCACCCACCCACAAATCGCATACACGCACCACCCACCCATTACTCACCACCACCCATCACACACCACCACCCATCACACACCACCACCATCCACCCACCCACTCATCACACACCACCACCATCCACCCACCCACCCACTCATCGCACACCACCACCATCCACCCACCTATCCCACATCACCACCACCCACCCATCCAGACCATCCATACCACCCACCAACAAAACAAAAGTCAAGACTATCTCTTTTTAAGATTTCGGCCCTGAAAAGGGCCTTTTAATCAAGTTTGATTATAAGAAAACATAGTTAATCCAACGAATGCTCCGGCATCCTAGGTAAAACCAACATTTTTAGCTAGTGATTGCTATGTGATCTGAAGGGAAATTAAAACAAGATACTGATTCCAACAAGACGCATGAAGCTAAACAGTTTGAAAGCTTTTGCACTGAGTCAAGCGTTTAGATCAAAGTAGTCGTTGTAAGCTTTTCTCGCAAGCGTTTGATACAAAGCTCGTGTGTTGATCAAATTATTTGCATAACAGCCGGGCGCAATCATTTCGACGGCATTTGCCTTGTTTCTGCTAATACTAATATTTAATTCGCCTTTTGTTATGCAGTTGAAAAAGCTGCATACTATCTTATGGGTCGTTTTAGACCATTATTAGGTATTAAACTACAATTTAGGGAAGAATGACTTTTCTTGAAGATCAATTCCTTTAAAAAAAAATTCGACATACTCTATTCTAGAATGCTAATTTAAGACGAAAAGCAAATTGACGCACAAAGACATTGTAATTCTACGTGAACTTCTCGGTCGTTTCTTATAAACAACCTCTGTAACTTTTTTGTAACAATGATTTTTTGAGGGAATTGCATAATTAAGAAGAAATTGGGATGATTGAGGCTTCTCTCACCAACTGAGCGCAAAACGTTAGACCGATGCTTATCATTCGATTGAACAGTAAGTGTAATTCTTGATTTAATTTTTTCAACCTTTGCTGATGCTTTCACATCTCTAACATGATAACATACAAAACTTATGAGTTGATTCAAAACTGTTATTTCATTATTCATTTATCTATGTATATATATTTGAGTAATCTCAGATGACGAAATAGAAAAGAGAGTTTTGTGTGATAAAATAGTTTCAAACCTTGGATTGCGAAAGTTTTGGCAGAAATCTTTATGACAGATTTATGTTCGTCTCCAGTGCTTTCAATAAAATTGATAGAATATTTTTCATAACTTTTCATTTGACAAAAGCAAAAATAACAGGTAGGAAAAATTTGTTATAAGCTATGAATGTGTATAAAAATACCAAGATATGGTAGCTTAAAATATTCCACTTTTTGTGGCCCGTGATACCCCACAAGCTGTGATTTGCAAATTGATGGAGTTGAGTGACTTATTGCTGTTTCATGAAATATTTCCATTTCCATGTGAAAGAGCAAGAAAAACTTTGACCATAAGCATATGTAATGCACTTTAGGTTTTCCAACAATATGTGGGGGTTCAATTAATAATGTAAGTACTTTTTTTTAGGTTGTTGAATAAAAAATGTATACGATGCGTACACAAGTCAACAACATATGGAAATATATACTTACGCAGAGCAACGAACATAACAGTTGAATTAAGATTTTTTCTCAACCCACATCTAAGATTCCCAATGGGCCACGATTCCCCACTCTCCCCTACATTATATTATTGATATGTTCATTTTTCAGAAAATTCTTCAGAAATACTTCCAGTTTGCACATACGAATATACAAACTTCCGTGAGAATAGTCCGTTTCATTGGGCATATATTTGATTAAAAAATAATATCAATCAGTTCCGTACTTCGTCCTCTTCGCCTGTTAGCTCACCACCCTAATAGTATTCTAATTAATTAATTTAAGTACCGTTAAAAACATTTTCTTTATTATTTAGTGTAAGGTACGCTCCTCGGGAAAGGTGTCCAACTCTGGGAGAAGCAAGGGCGATGCGTCGTGAGCAACGATGATTGTAGCATACCCTTACGACCACATATCGTCCAATTCTGTGGACGCAAGGAAAATAAACTCTAAACTCAAACTTACCGCAACAAAGCTGCTGGCGGGTCAACTGTGAATCTAACCGGCCTCGCCGCCAAGTTTCAATGATTTGCCTCGTCCACGTTGTCCACAGGTAGGACCACGTCTTGAGGTTTGTGTGATGGAGTTGAATCAGCTCAGACGACGCCCCGTCCGTTGTTGATGTGATGTCGAAAGCATGCAGGTGAGCGAGCGCGCCTTTCTTGCTTTTTGAGTGACTTTTGAGGGCACCTCTGCTGACGACGCCGACGCCTCTCATGCATTGGGCGAGGAAGAGAAAAACTGGAAAAACTTTTTCAACACTCATGTACATACATGTGTTTTGAAAGAAAATAATTACCTATTTGTTACTGGCCGTGGTGAAATTTTCCTAACGATGACGCAATGCAATGAGCGCCCGTGAGGATTAGTGGACACAGTGGGTGTTTTGAGGAGGCTTTGCCGATACGCTCCCAGAAAGAACATTAGGTAACTGGAGGTTCCTTCGAGGTGTTCTGTAGCTTGAAGCTGTGTCTTTTTCGTTTTGGGTTTGGTCAAAACACTCGACGCGTTGAATGTTGAAATAACCAGGAATCTTCAAACACCACTTCATATATTTTTGATCCTAGGTACACAGAACTCTTTCAAAAAGAGAAACAATAATAATAATAATTTGTTAAATAACAAAGAAACATGTCGCATCTTCTGGGTGTTGAATCAACCACGCTTGATTGCTAAGCTTTTGATTGAGCTTTTGAAAATTCGACGGATAGTCTTCACCCAGTCTCGAGAAAGAAAATTAGTGCACGAAATATATGATAACTGTAGGACGATCAACGTCTCTGTATTTGATAAATATCAACAAAAGAAAATGGCTGTTTTTCGGAAAATAGTAAAATTTTAAAGAATTGGGGAGTTTCCATTCTAAGGAGGGGTGGTCCGATTCATCCAAAACTTAAGATTTTCATGGTCTCTTGGTAAGGAATAAGCCATATGTTAAATTTGTTCAACTTCTCAATGAAAAAAAAAATTAATTATACGGCGATGGATTGAGAAGACCATTTAACAATCATTGTTTTATTAATTGGATAAAAAAAAACAACAACATTTGCAAAAAAACCCCACCGGAATCTACCTCTTTTTTCACCTTGCTTTATAAACGAGCTTTTTCCATTTATATCAACCAGGGTAAAAAATAATGTTGGGTTATTCCATATGAAAACCGGTTCGCCAAACATAAAGTATATTAGGTAGGTCAGAAACATCGGGCAAATTTACATAAAAATTTCACCACGATAAAAAAAATCAAACGGACTAACCACATCTCATCATTTGATTCACAGTGCTTTCAATGGACAGTTTTAGATCGACCACGTGATGAAATAGTGGGACACAAAACAAGATGGTAATTTGAAATCTATCGGCGGCGTTTTGGATGGTTTGCGGAATGGACATTTTCCTTAATGATTATCATTAACGGTACGTTTTTTTCTCGGGGAGATAATTCAGGTGCCACATTGACCTGGTATTTGGATAAGCTACACCCACAAATCAGACTCTACTCCAATAATGAACTTACTTGGAAGTGGAATTATCGGTAAAGGAATCAATGCCGGACCGGCATGAACAAACTTACTAATAACTGGCATTGTTCTCTCAGCGCAACCGCTTTGCAAATGTCTGAAAGAAACCAAATAAAACAAATTCCATATCCTATCAAAAGACAAAGCAGGATGGTAACAATCAGTCTGTGAGGATAATGTACCGAGTGCTGTGTGTGTATGTAAACCGGCATTAGAAAAAAAATGTTTCCAACCGACGCATCGCGACCTCTAAAACCACCGTAAAGATGTCCAGCAGTAAGCAACTGTGCGTGTGTATGTAAACCGGCAAAATACATGCAATAGTTTCTCGTTTCCCATTCCCATCCCATTCCCAACCCATCCCATCCCATTCCCATTCCATTCCCATTCCATTCCCATTCCATTCCCATTCCATTCCCATTCCATTCCCATTCCATTCCCATTCCAATCCCATTCCAATCCCATTCCCACATCCCAATCCAATCCCATCCAAATCCCACATCCATCCCATTCCATCCCATCCATTCCATCCATCCCATTCCATTCCCATTCCACCATTCCATCACCAACCATTCCCATCCACAAAACCATTCCCATTCCATCCCATTCCATCCCATTCCATTCCCATTCCCATTCCCATTCCATTCCCAATCCATTCCCATTCCATTCCCATTCCATTCCCATTCCATTCCCATTCCATTCCCATTCCATTCCCATTCCATTCCCATTCCATTCCCATTCCATTCCCATTCCATTCCCATTCCATTCCCATTCCATTCCCATTCCATTCCCATTCCATTCCCATTCCATTCCCATTCCATTCCCATTCCATTCCCATTCCATTCCCATTCCATTCCCATTCCATTCCCATTCCATTCCCATTCCATTCCCATTCCATTCCCATTCCATTCCCATTCCATTCCCATTCCATTCCCATTCCATTCCCATTCCATTCCCATTCCATTCCCATTCCATTCCCATTCCATTCCCATTCCATTCCCATTCCATTCCCATTCCATTCCCATTCCATTCCCATTCCATTCCCATTCCATTCCCATTCCATTCCCATTCCATTCCCATTCCATTCCCATTCCATTCCCATTCCATTCCCATTCCATTCCCATTCCATTCCCATTCCATTCCCATTCCATTCCCATTCCATTCCCATTCCATTCCCATTCCATTCCCATTCCATTCCCATTCCATTCCCATTCCATTCCCATTCCATTCCCATTCATTCCCATTCCATTCCCATTCCCATTCCCATTCCATTCCCATTCATTCCCATTCCATTCCCATTCCATTCCCATTCCATTCCCATTCCATGCCCATTCCCATTCCCATTCCATTCCCATTCCATTCCCATTCCATTCCCCATTCCATTCCATTCCATTCCATTCCATTCCCATTCATCCCATTCCATCCCATTCACATTCCCATTCCATTCCATTCCATTCCCATTCATTCCCATTCCATTCCCATTCCATTCCCATTCCATTCCCATTCCCATTCCCATTCCATTCCCATTCCATTCCCATTCCATTCCCATTCCATTCCCATCCCATTCCCATTCCATTCCCATCCCATTCCATTCCATTCCCATCCTCATTCCCATCTCCATGTCCCATCATCCCATTCCATCCCATTCCCATCCCATTCCCAGTCCCATTCCATCCCATTCCATCCCATTCCATCCCATCCATCCCATTCCCATCCATCCCATCCCATTCCCATCCCATTCCATCCCATCCATCCATTCCATCCCATTCCCATCCCATTCCCATCCCATCCCATTCCATTCCCATCTCCATTCCATTCCCATTCCATTCCCATTCCATTCCATCATTCCATTCCCATCCATTCCCATTCCATTCCCATTCCATTCCCATTCCAATTCCATTCCATTCCCATTCCATTCCATTCCATTCCATTCCATTCCATTCCATTCCCATTCCATTCCCATTTCCCATTCCATTCATTTTTATTTACTTTCATTCCCACCCACCTTCCATTCCATTCCCATTCCATTCCCATTCCATTCCCATTCCATCCATTCCATTCCCATTCCATTCCCATTCATTCCCATTCCATTCCCATTCCATTCCCATTCCATTCCCATTCCATTCCCATTCCATTCCCTTCCATTCCCATTCCATTCCATTCCATTCCATTCCATTCTTCCATTCCCATTCCCATTCCATTCCCATTCCATTCCCATTCCATTCCCATTCCATTCCCATTCCATTCCCATTCCATTCCCATTCCATTCCCATTCCATTCCCATTCCATTCCCATTCCATTCCCATTCCATTCCCATTCCATTCCCATTCCATTCCATTCCCATTCCCATCCCATTCCCATCCATTCCATCCCATTCCCATCCCATTCCCATCCATTCCCATCCCATTCCCATCCCATTCCCATCCCATTCCATCCCATCCCATCCCATTCCATTCCCATTCCCATTCCCATTCCATTCCCATTCCATTCCCATTCATTCCCATTCCATTCCATTCCATTCCCATTCCATTCCCATTCCATTCCCATCCATTCCCATTCCATCCCATTCCATTCCCATTCCATTCCCATTCATTCCCATTCCATTCCCATTCCATCCCATTCCATTCCCATTCCATTCCCATTCCATTCCCATTCCATTCCCAGTCCATTCCATTCCATTCCCATTCCATTCCCATTCCATTCCCATTCCATTCCCATTCCATTCCCATTCCATTCCCATTCCATTCCCATTCCATTCCCATTCCATTCCCTTCCATTCCCATTCCATTCCATTCCATTCCATTCTCCATTCCATTCCCATTCCATTCCCATTCCATTCCCATTCCATCCCATTCCATTCCCATTCCATTGCCCATTCCATTCCCATTCCATTCCCATGTCCATTCCCATTCCATTCCATTCCATTCCCATTCCATTCCATCCATCCATTCCTTCCCATTCCATTCCCATCCATTCCCATTCCATTCCCATTCCATTCCCATTCCATTCCCATTCCATTCCCATTCCATTCCCATTCCATTCCCATTCCATTCCCATTCCATTCCCATTCCATT